>NC_142371.1:7845000-8145000 GCF_059441005.1 Hippichthys cyanospilos
TGAAAACTTAAGGAAAGACTTTGTACTCCTTTCCAAACTGACAAGACGTCAATTACTTAATTTATCCAGCAAGTTAGACAGATATTTTAGACCTTGCTGAGTCTGTGAAAGCAGGGCCTTCACAAAAATATTTTATACAATGTAAAGTGGAGGAATATATTGAACAAGTAATTTCCGCACTTTCCGATCACGACATTGACTAAAGAGTGACCAAAGAACTATCTATATTGGTTATAACCCCTTCTCTGGCTTGGTTTGAGGAGCAATGTAACCAAACAGATGTTAGAACCTGCCCATCAAACTTTGACAAGCAAGGTTGACAGATAAACTAAATTCATGAAACACCGCAACAGTGTGTCATTAATTAAATAAATGTTTCATTAATTAATTAAGTGTCAATCATTAAATAAATGTTTCATTAAATAAATAAATGTGTCATTAATTAAATAAATGTTTTATTTAATTCATGAAACATTTATTGATTGAATTTTGGCACTTTCAGTTCTCATAAAAATATTCTAGAATGAAAAAGAAAACAAATGAAATAGTCAAACTCCATTTATACTATGTATTATCAATATGTACATACTCAATATCATCCTGCTTCTTCTCTATAAAAGTATTTCATTACAACACCATCATGACACTCTGATCATTAATTTCCATATTTACTGTTTGTTGTGTATATATATTAGGAATGGGACAAGATCTCGCGAGATCAAACGCCACAAGATTTCTTTTTCGGGCAAGCCACGAGATTAATTTCCTTCTGACCTATTAAGAAGGTACGGCTTATTGAGCCAAAAGTGCAACGGAGGGCATCGCGGTTGGTGGATAGGCGTGAGTGCTATACTCGTACAGCAGGTGGCGGTATACACCTAAATGTTGTTTGCAATCCGCCATTAATTGAAAAGGAGAAAGGCACGATGCTCCGATTACTTTGAAATCATCTATGTGGCAACATTTTGGTTTTCCGACTGTGGAAAACGCTTTTGCATTGCTACTGGACCCATCAAGTGTGAGAGCTACCAAAACAACACAGGATTTCAGTATGTACATAATGCTCAATATGAAGCCATTATTCACGGAGGAAGGCAGTGGATTCACCCCCTTAAGCCGCGGTATTCAGGTACCGTCACAACATCACTTTTGTCACACAGTAGTTCCAACTAGGCATGGGCCGGTAAGCGTAATGGCATTATATCACAATTTTGAACGTCGCGGTTATTTAAAACCGGCCAAATTTGTCAAAAATGGTGAAAAAAAAAATAAAATTCTCTTTAGATTGTTAGATCTCGATTTTTTCTAGATCTAGATTCGATTTAGATTAATTGCTATTGAGTTAGTTAATTGCAGCCAGCTAAAAAAAATACAAAATCATTTTGAAATTGGAAAATTTGAATTAACCGTTTTTTGTTTTGTTGAAAATGTAAAAATCTCGTCATATCTCGTTCTCGTGGACTGTGTTGTGAGATATCTTGTATCTTGTCCCATGCATTTTATTTATACATATTTTATTTATACATATTATATATATATATATATATATATATATATATATATATACACAGTGGTACCTCGGTACTCGACTGCCTCTATACTCGACCAAATCGGTGCTCGACCAAAAAATTCAAGTAGATAATGCATCGGACCTTGAACAGATTTTCGGTTCTCGACTAGCCGAGCCGACCCGACCCGAACGCGCTCCCCGGCCCTTCTCGGCCAGCGGGTAAGCGCCAGTTCCACTCAGACCGCCAGCGGAGTAAGACGTTTGTTCGAGTATTTCTTCCCAGATTTAAACTTTTTCGTGTTGCTCTAGCCCTTAATAATGGGTCCAAAGAAAGACAGTGATAAGGGGAAGGCAAAGAGGAAAACAACGAGGACCACTATTGAACTGAAGAAGGAAATTATAGCAAAATATGAACGTGGTGTACGAGTGTCCGACCTCGCGTCGCAGTTAGCTAGCGTCATCATGGAGTAATCCTCCCTCCCGTCCTCTCCACATCCATTCCTGTATGCCATCAACCACTCTCCAAAACGTAAGTAAATTATACAAAATGGTTTATAATGCTTTATTTATCTTTATCTTTATCATGTACTGCTTGTGCACATTTACCTGTGCACACATACTTTCCATTATTTCTTATGGGAAAATTGGTTTCGGTGTTCGAACAAATCGGTGCTCGACCACCACCTCAGAACGGATTATGGTCGAGTACCGAGGTACCACTATATATATATATATATATATATATATATATATATATATATATATATATATATCAATCAATGCAAAAACAGACAACAGGCGCAACCCAAAAAGGTTGACAGGCAGGTAGGAGAGAGGATATAGAGAAGTTTTTGGAGGCAGTTCACTGAATCAAATGTCCAATGTGGTACTCCAGCTTCTGTTTCTTGACAAATATAGAGTTCCCTTTTTTTTTTTTGTCCAGCAAAAACAGCAAGTGACTACAAATGTAATGTCTGGAGGGGGAAGAGCAGCATGACTCTGAAAACCTTCCCAGCAGCACAAGCGATTGGAAGTTTAAGCCATAGTATACCCGTAGCTCCCACAATGCAGCGCAACCAGGAGGCGGTCCTTCAGGATCTCCTGGCTAGGGTATTCAGGCAGTTTCAGCATGTTGATACTGAAAACGAGAGAAACATCAAGAACTGCTGTGAGAACTGCAATAATACTCAGACCATAGCACATTGGTCATAGTTTGCCTCATGTGCAGAAGAAAGATCTTCCAAAAAATAAACAAAACAAATGCACAACAGTCTGTGCACGTGTCCAGAGTCAAAATGATTTAGAGTCTACACACCTCTAATATAAAGATCAAAACAAAATGAGACCAAAATACATTTTCACAACTTTAGCTGTTATAATCTCAGAGAATATATATGGTAGCAGGTGTGGGGAAAGTAAATTCACACAATATCTCAGTTGTATATTTTTACATCCACTCTCAAAAAGATTAGACTTTTTTTCTAAGTGTTTCACAGATTACAGGGAACGTTAATGGTGAACAAGGTTTGAAATTCATCCATCCCTTTTCTAGAGCAGCTTATCCTCACTAGGGTTCCAGGCTTGCTGGGGCATATCCAAGTTGTCTATAGGTAGCAGGCAGGGGACACCATGAACTGGTTGCTGGCCATTTGCAGAGGTTTGAACATATTTTTCCAATTTTTTATTTTTATTTTGTATGACAAAAACCAGCAGTGTGAGGTTGGCGAAATGCTATGGCTTTTGTTCTGTCTTTTGCATGAGAGTACTGTAGTTGATTTAGCATCAACCATTTTGAGCAGTACAAATTTGAGAAAATATGTTATTGTCATTGCTCAGTATCCTTGCCTCAACAAGCATCTGTTGTGCTCTCCGTCATCTGCGGTAAGTCACAACAGCTTGGTGGAATGCCTACTGAATAGGAAATGCATTGATAATCTATTTGAAGTCAAATAACTGCATGAGTAAGACAGAAGAAAGCTGCTGAAATGAGTTCCCCATCTCATTTATCATTGTGCTTTAGATGTACATAGCTATATAATGCCCACAATGACGCAGAGTGATTAGTGTCCTTTGAGATACTTTTGACAAGTAATCCGACTGCTCTTGCCAGCCAATATGGGATATTTGAGTGCTACTAGCTGGTGACAAATTTATGCTAGATGCTGGGCTAAATGTCCATATGATATCTTGACTGCTTATTCTCAAGGGTTGCGAGTGTGCTGAAGCCTATTCCAGCTGTCTTCGAGCAGGAACTGGCTGCCAGCCAACCATAAGGCAAACAAACGAACAACCAGTCACACTTGCAAACAAACCTAAGGACAATTTAGAGGTTCCAATATACCTACCATGCATGTCTTTGGAATGTGGGGGGGAAACCAGAGTACCCTGAGCAAACCCACGCACGCATAGGGAGAATATGCAAATTTCAGACAGGAAGGCCGGAGCAGGAAACAAATCTGTGACGTCTGCACTGTTAGGCGTGCTAAGCAGTCTGCCACTGTGCCGTCCCCATACAATACAATGTCTGCTGTTAAGCTGTTTCATGGCATCCTGAATTGGCAATTGAACATGATTTCAGAACAACACTGTGTTGTTTTATCGGGACTAGAGAGCAACCGTTTCTGCCATCGAAAGACGAGTCAAGTCAGCGATTACGCTGCAACAGGCTGCTGGGAACAACTTGAAAAATAAAAGCACACCAAGGCATTCATGTCTGTACAGCATCCTATATAATATTACCTTATTTGATAAAACAAGGTTTATTTTGAAGTTGGCCTTCTCAGTATGTTGGTGGCATGTTTTACTGTCATGGGGGCCATTAACAAGCAAAGCATTCTCCTGTGTACATTGCACAGGAGAGAAATCTTAGGGTGTTTTAATCTCGCAGGATAAAAGATCTCATTCCATCCCTAAATCACTTACATCAGGGGTGGGCAATTCCGGCCCTTGAGGGCCAGTGTGTCCTGCATGTTCTCCAGTTTTCTCTCCCTAACACACCTGATTTAAAACATTAGCTCATCAACAAGCTCTGCTGGAGCTTGAAAATAATCCTAATCATTTGAATCAGGTGTGTTTGAGAGAGAAAACGGGAAAACATGCAGGACACCGGCCCCGAGGCCTGGAATTGCCCACCCCTGACTTTCATAATACTTGAGAATAATCCTAAAAGACTAGATTGTTATGATGGAATTATGTCAATGGGTGTTTATGTCAAAGGGGATCCAAACATTTGGTAAACAGGCTCAGTCGTTGCTGCAATGTAACCAACCTAACAATTCACACACTTCTGCGTTGTTTGCGTAGAGAACAACCTTCACATGCCATACTGCTAGTGGGCAGTGTTACTTTTTGTATGCTTAGAGGGTGCTTGGGGAAGCGGGGAGTTCAGTCATTGCTGTGAGCGTGCAGGAGGCAGTTGCACAGAATAAAGTCGTATAGCGTTATAAAAAATGTGAGGTTGTTATTTAAGTTAACAATCTGCACATTCTGAACAAACACAAAACTGGACTGAGGTGAAAAATGTAGTGTGGGGCGGTTACCAAGTACTGGAGGTAGGCAGAAGGTTGGAGGTGTATGGCACTGCAGCAATTGTGAACTTTTGTAAACCGCTGCCCCCCATCAAATAGGCAAAACCACCATGAGGAACTCTGGAACTGAGAGTGAAGGGTGAAAGTGGGTCAAGGACATTACTTTAACAGACTTTCAAACAATGTTCTTAACTGTGAAGTGTCATTGGTGCAAACAAACCTCCCAGTGACAAACTGAAGCATCAGGATTCGTTCCTCTTGAGTTAGTTGGCGCACCACTTGCCAAAACCACTGTAATCCACAGTGGACAGTTAGGTAAGATGAATGCTAATAGCAACTTGTAAACTATAATGAATTGTTTTCCCCAACAAAACAAAACCCTCCATATTTTATTCATTCAATCCTATCGCAGACACTGTTCAAAACCCTGAGCTTTCAAAACTAAACAAAACAAAAAAAAACACTTATTGGTTTGCAGCAATAAGTAGAAGAAATTTGGGATTTGGCCTTGAGGGCTAAAATCTGTGTGTTGATTATGACAACAGCAATGTCAAAAACCCATGTTGATGTGGGCACATCAGAGCCAGATGCACTGACAAAATAAAGGTACCATCTGTCTCTCCCATATGACCAACTGAAACTGAACAACGAATATAACAACTCAGATATAAATATCGTTTCTCCGAAGGGATTTATTGTTTTTTGTTTATACTGTAGCTCGGTCACAAGTGTTCGCTGAAATGACCTGTGTATATGCATCAATCACATTGTAATTAACCAGTGTAATGCTGACAAAGTTACCTGAGAAAGCATAGCTCGAAACGAGCGCAACATCTTTGAGGTCTTTGAGGCAAGTGCAATGTTACTCAAGACATTGAAAGGCCATCAAACAGTGAATACTATTTAGTTTGTTTACAATTACAAATAGTTAACATATTTCTAAAGTTTTATGGCTAATTAATGATGGAAAGTATACTGAAAACATTGTCTGCAGGTTAGCCTGTAACAAATCATTTTATTTTCCAATTCAGTATGATGTACAGCTTTTTTTTTTTTTTTTAAATATGGTCAACATCATGTAAACAGCTCAGTCCATATATGAAAATCAGCATTAAATAAAAGTAGGCCTCTAGATTGCAAGCCGTCCTTTCAAGTCTTTTCTGATCAATGTGTTTGTACCGCTCGGAAAGCAATAGTCAAGATGAAGTAAACGAGTCTCTCATCACATCTTGAAGAAATCAGTCCAAGTGGCTGTAGTCGATAAAAAGCCCACCTGGATGACTAGCTCCTGAGGGTCATAGCCGCTGGTGTACTCGGTGTTCCTGCACCAATCCTGCACATCAATCTCTGGCATCCCTGACAGGAGGAGCTCCTGCGCACAAGCACAATATGCAGTGAGGGGAATTTATTTTACACAGTGATTGGCTTGTTATACGGAACGTTTCATCGCTAGTAATATGTCACAGCTGTTTGTGTATTTATGGAGCAATTCAGCATTCACTATCAGAGGTCCGTGAATCATTATGAATAAGCTGTGCAGCTGATCTGGCTGTGGTGTTCACACAGACAATAACAATAAGTTGAAGCTAGGCCATTCAATCTTTGTGGCACCAACAACGGCAGTGCACAAAAGTCGACTAGCAACACAATACTGAAAGGCAAGGATACGCATAACACATAATATTACTGTTGGACATCAAATTAAAATCATTTCTGTCATGATCCTTGGACATGAATGGGTGACTTAGAGACATACAATTAGATAGTGAGAGTTCAAGATCCTTGTGGACAAAAAAATAAATAAATATTGAATTTACAATGAAAAACTGCAGCAATTTGATGCAGGGAAGTGGCATTTTCAGAAACTCAACAGTATTTGTACAATTTAAGATTTTGAGAACAAAGTCATAGCTTGTAGTCAGTAATACAGTCGGCCCCCGGCTTACGAACACCCTGATTTACGAACAATTCGCCTTACGAGGGTGGATCACGTAGATTTTTGTCCCCCACTTACGAACAAACCTTTCGCCTTACGAGCAATCCGACATGCCGGCCATTAAGTATGTGAATACGTTTCTCGCTTAACTGCGTCAACAAAATCAGCAGATGCGTCATTTAAAGCTTCAGTAAATACTTGTGGCAGTAACGTGAACGCTATTGGTCTTACAACGTCACAGTGACTGTCTCAGTCACAGTGTGTAAATATATTACCATTTAAGTGTAGTGTTTGTACAGCTAAAGGGAAAAACAGCTGACATGAAATTAAATGTGCAGATTGCAGGACAAAGAATTGTCATTGGTTTAAATGTGTTTTTTTTTTTTAAATTAATTGTCAATACATTCCAACCGTTTAAAAAAAGTGCGAATAAGTATCAGTCAGTCACGGAGATGCCAATATGATATTGGTCGATTAAGGTCACCCGGTCTCACTCACGGAGATGCTATTGGCCGGCGTCACACGTCAATCACAGAAGTGCCGATATGCTATTGGCCGAACGCCTTTATCTAGCTTGATGGCACAGCTGGTTGGGATGGAAGGAAGGAGAGAAAATGAGTGAAAAACGGAAGGGAGGAATGTTGTGAAGACTTTGCAAACTTTATCTGTTAGACATAGCTTCCAAAATTACTAGCAGCGGTAAAGGAAGAAATAAGAGGATGATGTTTTAGTATCTCCGTGATTAGCACCCTGACTGAAAGAGTTACTGTGACACTGTAAGACCAATAGCATATCTACTTCGCCGTGTTAACTTTGAGCGATGGTCTCTGCTCCCCTCCGCTTCCACCCAGCTCAAGTCACGTCATTTCAAAGGTAAAAGTCATTTTTCCTTTGTACTTATTATTTAATGCAAATTTACAGTAGATTATGTCACTCAATTTTAATAAATGTGTACAGTCGTGGTGTTTTTACCTAGGGCTTTTGCGCGCGTTGCACGCATTCACGAATTAACATGGGTTTGGATTGCCCGTTATACGAGCAGTTCGAGATACGAGCGTACCCGCTGAACGGATTAAGTTCGTAACCCGGGGGCCCACTGTACTTGGAAATAAAAAAAAGTTCTCGTTGTTAAGAATGTTTGCTCAGAACAGCGTCTACCGTCAGTTGGTGTTTATTTATTGTTTCCCTGTTTCCCTGTTTAACAAAGTTAAACCTAAATGTGCCCCAAGTAATTAAACATGATACAAAACAAAGATCATTTATATCTCGTACAGGCAACAAAATAATTTTTTTCTCGAAAAGAGAGCCGGATGGGCGACATCTACAGGAAAACAATGGTGAAGCTGAGCATGGAAAGTCAAAAGCCCATTCGAAATGGACTCAGAAAGCAATCATATCTGAGGGTATCGCTGGCATTATGAATGTTAGACCCTATATTTACGAGCCAGATGCTTAGAAATTCCGAAAACGTTTTAGCCTGGCCGACGCGGAATGCAGACGAGACCCAGATTAGAAAAATGTTAAACTATAAAGCCTTCTGTTATTGTCTAGCATTTTTACTTTTTTTCTCTCTCAATTCAATGCTGTACCATGCTGTATTTCACGCAGGAAAAAATGACCCACTAGTCCATTTATTAACATTGCTAGCACAGGCAGAGTGGAGAAGTCATGGAGCAATCATATGCATTGCCTACATTCGGCTCATCCAGCTTTAATGGCGGCTCGAGTGGGAATTTAGACCAATATGAAAATAAAAATTTCCCAATACTGTGACATAACATTTGAAAAATCTTAGCTTTTCAGTATGACTGGTTTGTGCACTGAAACGGACAGGTTACAACAAAAACTGCAGTCTGTGTGTATGGTAGTGACCTTCTGACGTCGGGTAGATTAGTGTATGAATAAACAAAATATTGTTTCGTACTTTTCAGTTGGAATTCAACCAATGTGACCTTGTGTTTCGCTTCAAATTGAAATACATTCATAGTGTTGCAGGTAGCGACAAATGAATTTGTGTTGTCAAAACATACATTTCACAGTCAATACTTTCAAGTGAAGAAATGACGGCGTGACCGAGGCGTGTCTAACAAACGCAGGGTGGAATAATGCAATTGATCCATCTGCGAGTGAGAACATTAAATGTGCCGACACACAAACATCTGATAGAGCTAAATAAGGAGGAGGGGCTTCAAGGTGACCCCAGCCTCCTGTTTCCACCCCCAAGCTAGGCATGGCTAATCAATCCGTATATCAGATGCAAGCAGGACAAGCCAGCAGAGGGGAACAAGGAGAATACCAACTGTAAAAGAGGAGCACAATAGAAAACAGGCAAGGACAAGTACTTACCAATTCGTATTCATCAAAAAGCTGAATGAGCGAAGGCGGGATGAAAGTGTGGAATCCTTGCAAGAAGGCGTTTATCTGAGGCTGGATGGCCCTTGTCATTCTCAGCTCAGTGACCAGCTGCACATACTCAGCCTGGCATGCACACACAAAAATTAAAGTCTTTGAGAAATGTAGATAGACAAGTGAAAGACACCAGGCTCATTGTTATCCTGTACTTAACTCAGTCCAAACTTTATAGTTACAGTGCCATCAATAGAGAGAAAACGGTACTGCTCATCATGTAACGAGCACCCAGCTGCCATCAGAATCACCAACATACATACATGAATTCAAGTTTCATTTTGATTGCCTTTCTTGTTTATAAGTGTAATAAAAATTGCATTCTAGAATTCATGAAATAAATAGAACAAAGAACAAAAATATTTGAAAAAAAAGAACCATCACAACTCACAAAAATGTATGACATAGTAGCAATGTGAATTTTTTTTTAAATAAATAATTCTTAGAATTCAATAAACCATGAAAATCAGATAAAGTATTATGGAGAAAGGTTGCTTTTTTATGGAAAAAATAGAATACCACCATCATTTCTGGACACATCGCTACAAAATTTTACAGGGGAATGTAACGGTACTTAACTGTGCAGGATTCTAATTTGAAGTTTAAGAAAATGTTCAAGCAAAGGCTCACATTGACAAAAAAATCTTAGAGCGGGCTAAACCTTTTTGAGGAAAACAATGAGGCTCAGCTGTTCGAATTTGAACATTATGTATGCAATCAAAATCGAACTTTAAAATGATAGTAAATCTAAACATATCTGACTTGGTTGCCATGTTACAGAGATAATTCAGTGATTTCATCAGTGACTATTTCTCAGGGAAGGAGCCTACTTACTGGATTGGGCTGAAACTTGCTAGGTGCCTACATGAAAAGCTGTTGAGTACAAGTATGAAGTTTGGTGTTACACAAATTAATTTGACTTGATTGTAATTTGCCAAGCATTTAAAGCCCTTCTTTGGTAACCATGACAACAAACTTGGAACAATTTATTATGAATGGCTGAAAACAATCTTATTTGCCTTGAAGAAAGTATCAAGCAAAACCTGTGTATATTTATATATGTGTGTATATAGTTAGCTGCTATAGCTACCATGGACAGAGTAAATGTTTTGAGGATTAAAGCTTTGTGTCATTCGCTCAGTCAATTCCATTCAAACGGGTGGCTTTCTTCAAAAAATTATGTAAGAATATTGATATTTTGTTGGATGTGAGTATAGTTATTCAAACAAATTCCAGGGTAGAACCTACAAGACTACACAATCACTGTCATTTTAACAACCATAAGGAAAACAACCTACATCAACTGTTTGTTTTTTTCCCCCCTTTCATGGTGGCTTAAAGCAGTGAGTAGTTGAGCTGGTTTCTTCATTAGAGACAGGGACATGGAGATAGATACAACCATGCACATTGTTTTCTGTAGTTAGAAGAGACAATCATGCTTTGTTAGTGGAAGAAACAAACAAACGTACCGAAACTAAATCGATCACTACGCTTTTTTTTTTTTTTTTTTGTCGCCTGAGGACACGTTCAACTATACAGCTGTGCAATGGACGATATGCAACGGATCAATATTAATTGTTCCTAAAGGTTTCAAGGAATATATTAAGATTGGGAAGATATCGCAAGTTCCCACCCAGAAAGGCTACATTTTCCGTCAACTTTGACCTTGTTGTACAAATGTCCACAGCTAAAATTGTTTAATTGTGAGCGCTACTAGGAGAATCACTTCTTCAATTAGTTGACTCGTTTCAGCCCAAAATATTCATAAGTAGGCCCCAAGAGGAACGCTTAAAATAACTGTTACATTTCAAACATCAAAAATTAAATTTAAAGACTTAAATTTCACCAATTAAACACTTAAATCATCAATTATTTCTCATGGCTTTATCAGTTATAGGGGGTTATATTTGAGGTTATGTTTGAGGTGCCAAGTGCGGTTTTTTTTTGGGGGGGGTGGGGTACACCAAGATGACGGCTCTTTAAAAGTGAATTGTTGATTTAAAATCCTGTATAAATGAAACACTGAAAAGAAATGTAATAGCATACATAATTCAATTAAAATTATGATCAATCTATGCATAAATTAATGAATTTTAATATACGTAAACCTTTAAATTAAAAAATAAAAAGGCTTCTCTCATTCATAATTTGTATTTGATTTGGATTATGGTCAGTTAAAAACAATCAAGTAACAACTGCCCTGCATTTTTGGGATCATCCTGCCAATTGATCAAAATGTCAAAAATGCTAAAGTAAATCCTAAAAGGCAAACACTGTACTAGCTTTTGCTGGGGTGACATGCTTGTATATGTTGTTAATCACTGTACCTTATTATCTTGAGTCACAACAATGCTTGTGCCTCCTGGTTTGAGTGGAACTTCCTCCATAGCACCGAACACGTCTGTTTCCACGGAAAAGGTGAGCTCCAGACCCAGATCACTGATGTCATTGTCCAAGATCCACTGCAGGTTTTTGGCATACTCTGGATCAATGGATGACACATCCTGGTAGTTCACTGGGATTCCTGAAAGTCAAATGCATACAAGCCCCCAAAATAAGTAATCTATACAATCATATGAGTGAATCTCGACAATGCTCCTTGACGGTAACAAATGGCACGGTAGTATGGGAAGTCAAACAGGAGGTGAAGTTGAATGATACCATCTTTATTTTAACTAAAAACAAAAAGCCTAAAGGTTGTACTACCACCCCACTCCCACCCCAAACTAAGAACCAATCTAATGTTGAGACTACAAATATATATATATATATATATATATATATATATATATATATATATACACACACACACATACACAGTATATATATATATATTTTTTTTATATTCATATTGCAGCATTACTTTACCTAGGATGTGTTTGTAGAAGGAACGGGTGAAATAGATATTAACTAGCTGCCTGTGATACAGAGCCAAACCCAAAATCTGGCCTGCGAATCGGAAGTAGTTCAGGTGGTCTGGATTTACTGAAGAATTACTGTTGGGCTGGAAAGTGGTACCTGTATCACAACGTACATAAAAATCCACATTTTAATTGAGCAGTGTTTGTGTGCTTGTTTAATTGAAGGGTCAGGAGAAAAGATAGACACTGTGTACCATCAGCTGACTGAGTGAAGAGAGCGTAGTCTGGATTGATTATCTCGTTGGACAGGATGTCAAACCATTCCCGAACAACACCCTGACCCTGTAAAAAAGACAAGACCAAAAAAGATCCCTCAGAGACATCTGGGAAGGTCAATAAAAGTTTTCTCGCTCAAACAAACAAAAAAGACAAACGCCACCATTCAAAAACCTACCATCCCCTCCTCGCCATGAAAGCGGACAGCAATACCTTGCTTCAGTTTCTCGTTGGTAGACTTTGAAACCATCTCACAGCTGCTCCGAAATATTGAGTCTAATTTCATGAGAAGACAGTCAATTAATGAAATACCCTGACAAGACCATTAATGAACAAAACAAAACAAAAACAAAGGAAACAAAAACTTTATAACAAGTGTTTCTAGTATTTTGCCTCTCTTAGCAGGTAAAAATTAGAATACACACACACACACACACACGCACGCACACACACACAAACAATATTGTGTTTGCACCTCGATGGATGAGCAGGATGTCACTCTCATTGACTGGACGATGAACCATGTCCGAGTCTGGCTGTCCAGCCAGAAGATGCTCATAGAACCACTCGCAGCGATCCTTGAAAGGCTGCAGTGGAAAGCACAACAAATAGTGTATCACACAAAGCACTTCGCCTGTTCTTCTACCTGACCAGTCGGAATTGCTTTCAAATCTATGACAGTAGATCTAACAATATGAGTTTCAACCAACAGCTAGAAGGATTTCACTGTTGAAATATTTGTCTACTCTAAACTAAGTGTTATTTGCAAATTGCGTGCCTTTGTTCTTTAAGTGGGAGAGCTAGAGCAAAGGGTGAGCAAGGAAGAGTGAATAGCTTCATCCCTGGGTGCGGTGGGGCGTACCGAAAGAGGAATCAGATGAAATCAAATTCACCAGATTAAAGTTTGTAATTAAAACAGCGGCGTGCTCCCATGTGAGCTATAATCCATACGTAATAAGGGTTCAAAGCACCAAAATCAAATATGAATAAATATGACAAGTGAGAGGAACACAAAAACTTTTGAATTTAAAGAGGGGTCATGCAAATAGAACTTAAATGGGCAGTGTGTAAGATTTAGACCACTTTTCATTAAAAAGGAATAAGTGATAGTACATTTCAAAAACTTGCAAATGAATGTGTTCATAATGACCAACTAGTTATCATTAAATTATGTTACATGGGGGGGGGGTGACACATCTCCAGAGGTTTGTTATAGTTACAGACAATGGTAAATGCAGCACCTGCAGCACCTCCTGCTGTCCGTAATGAAAAACGTTCTGAAGCTTACACACTATCCCTTTAAGAAGAGTTAGCAAGATTTCATTTCTGGGGGACGGAAAAATAGTATCACTTAATCGTCATGTAAATTCTTCAATTTTTACCTCTGCATTTTAGTTATAAATGTGTTTTTTACATTTAAAAAATTTATAACACCCTTTTTGAAATTTTCATATATTATACTGTATTCCAGGGGTGGGGAACTCCGGTTCCTCGAGAGCCATATCCTGCTTGTTTTTGATGTGTCTCACTTTCAACACACCTGATTAAATGATCAAGATCTTTATCAGGCTTCCACAGGGCTTGCTGATGGGCTGATTATTTGAACCAGGTGTGAAAGACGAAGGAGACATCGAAAATAGGCAGAACATGGTTCTTGAGGAACTGGAGTTCCCTACCCCTGCTTTATATGCTCCAATTTTTAAGCAATTTATATGGGCAGAAGGCGCAACAACCGCGGGTCTTTGTAAAGAAAGCGCAATTTTTTTAAAGTAACTCGCCGCAGGGCTGCAAGACAACATTTTAACAAATGTCAAAAAGCAGACCCAGAAAGTCCTCAACATGAAACTTTTTCAGCATCACAAGATGCTATTTTGGGAATAGTTTGTCAGCTTCCAAGATGCTATTCTTGTGTTTAAAATTGTACATGGCATCGCACTACCTCTGTTCTCCAACTTCTTACACCTGAGCAGGAGGCAGACTCGATGTGACTCCTCCAATAATCTGTCAGTCTCTCTGAGGAACAGTTCCTTCAGACAATCGTCCTTTTCAGAGCAGTTTACTTTAACAATGCAATTCCACCACATACATGTAATGTTGGCACTCTTTTATACATTTAAAAAGTAGTATGGCAAAATGTGTTATTTTTGGCACTTGGCATTTTGAGCCTGGAATGGGGCTCCTCCCAGTTGCGGGCCATTCTAAAGGCTTCTTATGTTCCCCGGGTGGGGTTTATAAATTTGTCTATCCTCTTCTGGGACCTTTGTTCACGGGATGCCGTTGTGTATTTATGATGTTCTGTGGGGATGCTATCTGTGATTTCTTTTTCACTAATGAAGCCCTTTGACACTGTGGTGATTCAGAGCTATACAAATAAACTTGAATTGACTTGACTAAAATGTGACATAATGTAATAGCATTCAAAATGACCATTGGAAACTTTGTTTAATTATTTTGTGCTTCGTGCCTGCTTCTCTTGTACAGATGCTCTTTTTACTGTACCAGTACACATGCAACTGTCTTTTTTTATGCACTTTTATTAACTGATTTGATGTAATTTTCTTTTTAGCTTATGCATTTGACACTTTGAACACTGACCACAGTTGAAAACGTTTTTGCTAAAACGGGCACGTTTAAAAAATGTATATTAATGTGCACCGCTCCTGTTTGAAAATAAGCGAAAACAAATCCATCCGTCCTTCGTTCAAGTGCAGTGAGATTTATGGCAGGTGAGGTGGCTAAACTTTGAATGACTGTTTAATGTGCAATACATAGTGGTAATACTTGTCAATGAATTATCAGCCCAATATTAAAAACGAATAAACTGTTATTCGATGAAGCAATCTTGATTTAAGGAGAGAAAAAAAAAAAGGTTTAACACAATATCTTCCGTGTTTGGCTTTCACAAGGAGCAAACTTAAAACTGCAAGTGCCATGTGATTTTCACCACAATCAGGCCAAAACATTCATTCATCTTTCCGAATTAATTCCAACTTCAGAAGAAAGAAGATAGACTTTTCCATTGCATGAGAGAGGATGGGTGAGTCAGTGTAATGATTAGAATGGCTTAGTAATTGATGTGTTTTATGTGTATCCATTCAGAGTAAAATAGTCATTCATAAATAATTAAAATAAAAAAAAATATTATTATTTAGTATTTGTGAGATGTTTAGGGACACCTGGAAATGTTGAGGCCTAACTGTAACTGCACTTTAGTGAGGCAGAGCATTGCCTGCATAACCTTTTTGCGATTTGAAAAGGTGAACACCGTATTTTCCGGACTATAAATCGCACTGGTATGTAAACTACAGCAGCAAAAAAACATTTTTTTGTCACAAATAAGCCGCACTGTACTATAAGCCGCTGAACATAACATCAGATATTTATGCAAAAATATGGTAAATGGAATTTTTTATATTTAAATATTTTTAATTGCCTGTCAACAGCATCATTCTGTCTTTAACAGACTCAACAGGCCTGCATATTTAGCACCAACATATTTATCCAAAAATGGATCGATATTTTCAACATAACACCAACAGAATACCTCAGAGTTAAATAGCAGTTCAAACTCAAAATCAATACTGTACTTCGATAGCATCTTATTCTGTCTCCCTTTGTTTAATTGCTAGTTTATTTTAGTGAACATATAAACACATTGCAGATAAATCATATATACGATCATAAATATATAAACACAATAATATATTCTGTATATCAAATTTACAAGTCACAAACTTTTATACGCACTTATTAAATTTAGACATATTTTTTACTATTTTTAATACTTTCCTTTTAAAACTGTTTTTGAATTCAGCCATTGATTCGTATCTTTTCAGTTCTATTTCATAGTGTTCCATAAATTGACACCTTGAACAGATACACACATTTGCTTGACCGGTGGATTGTCTCCTGGTGGCTGACAATAATTAAAAATAAATAAATAATAAAATAAAAACACACAGGCACACAGATAAGCCGCACTGGACTATAAGCCACAGGGGTTAAATCACGAGGAAAAAGTTGCGGCTTATGGTCTGAAAAACACGGTATAGAAACATTTAATGCAACACTATACTACACTATACAATACTACTATACTATAGGCCACTATTAAAAACCAAGAAAACATAATTACATTTTTAAAGTTGCAGTCTCATTATTATTTCCTCTAAACAGAGAAGATGTCTGATTGTATCTCTCTTACCTGGCCCTTAATGATATGCATGAAACGTGACATCAGCTCTGGACATTCCAGCAGAAAATGGAAGTGGTTAAAGATTATCTTTGGATTCCTACAAAATAGAAGCACAAAGTGAGCAAAGACAGATATTAGGATGTGAACGATGGGCAAAAAAACAAAAGTCAAAGTGATCTGATTGATGTTTGTTTTGTTTTTTCTATCAATAGCCAGTCTCTTGGCACTGTGAGGAGTCTGATGCTTGACTTAGTCCTACACTAACTCACCTGTTTACAAAGCACTTCAGCACCTCGTCATGCTTGCACACAAACTCAATGAAGTGAGGGGATGTCATTCTGGGTGAGGAAAGGGAAGAAATGATGAGTGAGAGAAGGGGATGAAACGGACAGCAGCAACAATTCTGTGGCAGCCTCTGCTTTCCAATTAGATATAGATTACTCATCTGAAACAGCCAAATGTCCACACTGAAAATAACGAATTGCCCTAGCAGCCTAAACCTGACCAGACTCCTAATCAGGAGCAAGGTGAAAAACACAACAAAAACAGAAAGATTGTCATCGTATTGCATCAGGCAGGTCAACACAGGAATTGTATTGGCTGTTAAGTATACTTAATGATCTAATGGAGCATAGTTACAGACTGGCTGAGAGTTGAATGAACTAACGTTTGGAGAGAAATGTGAGTTCAAATAAGGAGGTGGATAGACAACCCAGAGGGTGAGGAAGGTTTTTATTTATTTTTTTTTAATAAGTACTATGATGGATTTTGCCCCTCCCATAATGTACAATCTATGACATCAGTGGAGCAATACTAAAAGATGGAATTGTAGGAAAAAAAAACATCAGTTGTAGTTGACTGAATATAAAGTTCAAAAATGCACATCATCTAATTTTTAAGATATTAAAGACCCTAAACAGGCCCAATTTTAAAGACCACAACAACACTTCACTACTTGTAGTAAGAAAATTGTCGAGTCTCTAAATAACAATTTAACCATCCCCTGTGGTACAACAGTAAATGTACAGCAAATGCTGAAGGTTAAATTACTTTCTGTAAAAAATAACAGAAACACTACCTTTCATTAGCATTTTGAAAAGGGACAAAATACTTTTGTGCCACAACTACATTCTGGATGAATTACCGTATTTTCCGGACTATAGGGCGCACTGGTATATAAGTTGCAGCAGCAAAATATGAGCAAAAAATGATTTTTGTCACGGATAAGCCGTACTGGACTATAAGCCTCAGGTAATAACATCAGCTCTTACGCAAAAAGATTGTATATGAAGGTTATAATTTATTTTTGGTTATTTAAATGTTTTCGTAGTTGTCTGCCAACAGCATCATCCTATCTTTAACAGACTGAACATGCCTGCATGTTTAGTTCTAACATATTTATAGAAAATGGATGGATAGATAGATATCTGCTAGTTAAATAGCGGTTCAAAATCGAAATCAATACTTCAATAGCATCTTTTTTGTCTCCCTTTGCTTGACAGTTTATTTTAGTGAACATAACACATTCTACATAATTCATATACAATCATAAATACATAAATAAAATCATATATACTGTGGACTGTATATAAATACAATATATATTATATATATATATTATAATATATATATATATATATATATATATATATATATATATATATATGTATATATATATATATTATAATATATAGTTTTAACTCTTTTTGAGCACAGCCACTGAGCCACTGATTCACATCTTTTCAGTTCTATTTGATAGTTGTTCCATAAATTGACACCTCAAACAGATAGACACATTTGCCAGCTGGTGGCTGAGTGTGCTCAGTTAGTACAACTAGTTGTTTATTACCTTTGTGCCCATTTTTAGATGGGGACATCTTTAGAAAATCAGTCTCTTAGTGAACTTCAGTTCAACACAACATTTGTTTTAGGTATGTGAAAGCATTATCATTTGATTCTATTTGTTGAATAGGTGAAAATAGGTGCCCAAAGGCAGACTGGGGCTTCTACCATTACAATGTGTAATGCTACAACTACAAGTTCCCTACAGTAAAAGCCACGCTTCAAGTCAACTCTATAGATTGATAATCATTGCAGTAGACAAACCCTTGTGGCATCTGGCAAGAGCAGCACATGTAGAAGGCCTGGATCACTGCACTGAGCCGATTGGCTGTCATGGAGATAACGTCTTCCCCATCAGCATACACTTCTGTTTCCATGACAATCTGAGGGTCCAGGGAACTGGGGAGCTTTGGTGTGGTGCTAGAGTGATCGACTTCGCGCTGCTTGAGTAGTAGGGAGGCTATCTCACTGTTGGAAGTAGTGTCTGAGGGGTTCCTGTTTCTGTCTAGTTCAGTGGCAATCAGTACGAGCCACTCGTCCAGGGAGTGCCAAAGCAACTCCAATGGCTGAAAACACAAAATGTGAGAGAGGAATGAGATCAACAAAAAGGCAGAGGTTATGTTTAATCAAGATAGAGTAAAATAGGAACTGATTTTGCCTTCAGGGTATCTTCAGGTATCACAGCTAAATTATAGGCTTTAGTTAATGTTTTATTCTATCAATGAAAAAATTTAAAGTAGTTCAAAGGATAATCCACCTCTGTCAAAGGCCACTATGGTAACATTTTCAATATTTCTAAGGACCTGAAGATTTCCTGTCATGCAGCACCACCCCACACATTTTTAAAAATCAAGATTTCTGCAAATAAAAAGGCAGGGGGAAAAAAATTGTGTTTTTTCTTAATGGTGTGTAATTCATAATCATACTCCAAATTAGCAGAATAGCTATCTTGGTCAATTTAAATTAATCCTGGGTAGTATGATTTTGCATCAGAATACTATTACGAGAGTTCTCTATTTTTCTCTTTTTAATGCATGTTAATTTCTTATTTCACGCATATGTAAAGAAAGACATTTAACACCGCTTGAAAACTGTTGGAATGATGAGCCTGTCAGGGGAACTATATACCGAAATCATATAATTGTTTGCCTAAACTTTGTGATTATATAACAAATAATATTTAAAATAATAACAACTGTAATCCCCCACAAAACAGTACATGATTAGAAATGAGGAGGGAACAGCTCATAATGTGAATGAGTTGACATAACACTGAAATAGAACATGCACATTTTATAACCAGAATTGACCTTACTACAATTTAATTGAGTTCTGAGGAAAAACTGAAGTTTTGTATGAATTGAAAAAAAGAAAGAAAAACTGGGTGATGATTCAGATTTCCAAATTTGATTTGGTTTCATTCCATTCACAAGGGCAGGATTTGATAGAAATCTCTTTGATCAATTTTTGATTCAATTAAGAATTTCACGCAGACATTTCATTTTTTTTTCATATGGAATACATTCTGAGAAGAGTGATGCTGTAAATTATAGAAACCTCTTTGTATAACAGTGATGGGTAAAAATATGAATATTTACTTGGATTGAACCCAATGCCGTTAATCATGTACTATACGTTTTATTGAAAATAACCTCATTATCAAAAAAAAAACTTAAATCAATTTCAGCCACACAGCAGGTGCTGTAAATAGTGTCAAAACACAATGAACTCATGACATTCACATTCCAGTGACTGCCACAAAATGAGGCAAAAATAACATTAAGATGTTGATATAAATTGAAGTTGAAAAAAGTTTATATAAATTTTTAAAGTGCAAAAAATGTATTTTAAATATGTTTCAACTTTCAAATATCTGTGACTCAATTTTACGATCAGTGATCAGATACTACAAACAGATGAATGTAGATAATAAAGTGAAGCGAATTGCACGCTGTTCTTCAAGAAATCTGAGCTCATCCCAAATATTTAGAAATAAATAAACAAAAACATTTTTGTAATGTAATGGTGATCTCATCAGAGGGCCGTTATGACTGAAGTTAAAGAAATTTTGAGTACCGTTAAACATTTACCTGGCCTTGAAATCAGAGGCCAGAAAAAAATGTTCAAAAGTGGGATTGTAAACAACAACACAAAATGCTTGTTGCCCCCCCCCCCCAAAAAAAAATAAATAAATAAAAGAGTAAAAACTACTTGCAAATTTGGTATTTTGGCCAGAAACTTGA
Organism: Hippichthys cyanospilos; assembly: GCF_059441005.1. Lineage (NCBI taxonomy): Eukaryota > Metazoa > Chordata > Actinopteri > Syngnathiformes > Syngnathidae > Hippichthys > Hippichthys cyanospilos. The sequence continues at coordinate 7,865,797 of NC_142371.1, forward strand.
AGTTGTAAGCGGCGATCTGCAGACAATATAAAATGATGTGGCAGGGCAGATCTGCCTCCCAGGCCTTGAATTTGACACCAGTGTTCTAGTATTTGCCATGTATTTTTTTTCTCAGACTCTTTTAACAGTAATTTACTGTAATCCATCCATCCCTTTTCTATATCTTTAATCTCGCATGGAGAAGTAAAAGGAATCAAGCAATCATACAAATCAAGGAACACAAAGCTTTGGGTTAGGCAACAAGGACAATATAAAGTGAAAGCAGAATTTTGTGATTACAATTTTTAACAATTCTTTTATTATTATTATGATTCATGACGAGTGATTTTACTTGAGTTAGTACTGGAAACAGATAAAATATTGACATTTTTGCTTTCAATTGCCTAATCCAAATTGTATTTGCAAAAGGATGTATTTGCAAATAAAAAAAGATCCAAGAGGAAAGGGGTTAAATCAAAAAGCCCAGTTCATAGAAAACCCCCAATGTAAATATTCATTGTTTGATTGCATAAAAACCAATAAAATAGAAATGTCCATGGCTCACGTCTAAAATAGCAGCTGTCCAAGTGTCTTTTGGTACAGCATCCCCTTGTCTCATACGCATCTGCAACCAGCAGTAAAATGCAACCAGATGACAGTTATCGGATGATATTATTATGGACGGTGTTTATTAGAAAAAGAGAGAAAAAAGAAAAAAACTAAAATTAGATGTACTACCATTAGTGTAATAAAATATTGTCTGTTCAAAAGTCGACCTTCCATTTGACAATGGTCTCTGGCATACAATTTAATCAGCTATTGAGTACACAGTGTGAATGCCAATAGTAATCACGTTTTGTAAAGCCAAGCGAATTTGGAAAGGGAAATGACAAAAAAAAAAATCATTTTCTAAAAAAAACTCTTTAGCAAGGATTGACAACCTGTAATATGCTTTGAACCTATTTCATTTTATTTAATCTGAACAACTTTATTTACACATAAAAATAAAAAACTGTAAATCATTCGCAAATATGTTATGTAGATATTTTCAACCTTGCATTATAAAAAGGAACAGTATACCCTTATTCTTGGAGCATGAATAGCAAAATTATGCATGTAAGTTGTATTCGAGTCAAACGCCATCGTTTAACCATCTTACACGAAACTCATATTTCTCAAATGTACTTGGAGGTATGCAATTTTACTAGTCATGGCCGTCCTCAGTATGAACGTGCTTTACAGGCTGGCATTGCAGTGAAGCCAAATGAAAGCGCTTTACTGCCATCTATAGGTCACAATTATAATAGCACACACACGCACTTGCACACTGGCCTTTAAGTAGCCAGCATGCCCGCGATAGCGGGCAAAAAAAATCAGCACATATAATGTAGTCCGCTGCACCACCAGTACAGGGTACCAACCTTAAAGACCTGACTACGGGGAGTCTTGTTGCCGTTGTAACCCATATCATTGCCATTATTAGGTGACGAAGGTCCCAGGCGGAAGACATGGCAGAAAATGCGAACAATCCTCAATAGGCTCTTCATCTGAGCATCGTAGCTGCTGGATAGGCTGAAAAGGGAAAGAGAAGGGATGGGTATAATGAATATTTACTGCATTCTGTCATCCCTCAAATCAAGTGTCCTAAATTGCACCACTTGGGTGAAAATTTAGCTAATAACGGTGATTAGTATTATTATTATTAATGCAGAGAGTAAAAAAAGGCGGGTTTATTTGGTGATTGGCGCTTGTTGTTGTCAGTGGTTCTCAAAATAGGGTACAGGTACCCCTGGGGGTACTTGAAGGAACTCCAAGAGGTACTCAAGTTTTTAAATCAAACAAACAAACAAACATGCAAAAATCCTTTAAAAAATAATTACAGTGGACCCCCAGTTTACGACGTCCCTGCCTTACATTTTTTTTCATCTTACGATGTGGACCGTGACGTTTATTTTTCCCCTCTATGCCATTTTTTTTTGCCTTATGACATAAAAATAAAAAATCTCTTCTCAAACATAGCGGTCAGTGTGTGCGGGTCTACTTGGGGCAATGCGCTCATACGCCACTACAGTCGTCACCACTTACATCAATAGAATGCTGGTCCACTATTGGCTGGCGCCACGACTCCCTAAGATACTGGTCTACTATTGATAAATGTCACGAGTCACTGAAATGCTGGTCTGCTATTGGTCAGCGCACTGGGTCACAAAGATGGCTGCCTGAAGACTTAATCTCTTGTGAGAGTGCTTTCAATATGGTATTTATTGTGCATTTTAGTGCTTAATTCAAACTTGAATTGGTTAACCATGGGTCCCAAGATTGCTAGTGATGTTTAAGAGAGAAGACGATGATTACTATGGAAACAAAGGCTACCCTCACTAGGGAATATGGCCATAACAAGCTCGTTATGTCAATTTGAAGGTAAATAAATCCATTACTGTATATATTTTTTTATTTGTGTTATTTATTTGTATACATCGATATTACATATAAATAAGACTTACCATAATATTTTGATACCAATTTTTAATATGTATAAAAAATGTTGATGTTTTTACCTGGGGTTTTACACGCATTAGTTAATTAACATGGGTTTGGATTGCACGCCATTCGGCGATTTTGCATCACGATCCCAACCGTGGAACGGATTTATCTCGTAGGGGCCCACTGTATTGAATAAAATATTTCAAGAAAATAGAAATTCATAAAATAAATTTTATGTTCAGTAGGTTTTCAAATTTCATTATTTTTAAAACACAGATTCGCTCCCATACTAGAATGGTTTCACCCAACTTGTCACATTCCGCCTTTATTTATATTTGTGAACATCTCTACTATAATCCCAATAAAGGGCATTTTAAATGTAATATTTTTCTGTGGACAAAAAAAATATTTATAATAAATACTTTTTGAGAACGAGTCTGACACTTTATGTTGATTATTTTTGTGGACAAATATTTATTAATAGTCAAATTAATGATTTATTTTTTGTGAACAGATCTCTACTGTAATCCCAAAAAATGACACTTTGTTTAAAATGTTTTGTGAACAAATATTAATTTACAATGATTTCTTTTTGAGCACAAGTCTCACTTTATGTTGATTTTTATGGACAAATATTTATGAATTATTAAGTTAATGATGTATGTTTGTGAACACATTTCTACTGTTCCAAAAGATTATGCTTTTTGTTTAATGTTTCTGTGGACAGGTCTGACACTTTTTTATTGACAAATATTTATGAATAATTATTTATTTAGACGTCTTGTATGATCCAAAGAGGAAACTATGTTGATTATTTTTTTGTGGACCATTATAAATACCTTTTGACAGGGTTATAAAATTTAATAAATCAGACACTGATGGCATGTTTTGTTTTATTTTTTTTTAACCCAAAAATGCTTTGCACTGGTTAAGGGGTACTTGGCTAAAACATGTATTACAGGAGGTAGGTACATCACTGCAAAAAGGTTGAGAACCACTGGTTTAAGTGAATAGACTAACTGAGGCATTCTAGTGAAGGCCAGGAATTGAAGGATACAGTTTGTAACTAAAGTAATCACGTCCTTATAAATAGTCACTTTAGGGAGAGCATTTAAAATACATAAATTGTCAGACTGCCCCTAGAATAACAAAGGCAATTTTGATGTTTGACAAATGACAGGTTAGTAAAATGATTAGAAAATATTACGTTTTGCTTTTTAGTTGAACAAACAAATCATGTTTAAAACACATACCTGAGCAGTTTATGTCCATTAGTGGTAGCAACTTCGGCCAGACTTGTCAATATTCTTTGATAATTACTGTCACTCTGCTGGGAAACATGCTCCAATACCTGCCTGAGCTGCACACAAATACACATTGTTTTAATATTTACTCAATGATGTTGATTCAAAGAATCCCCCGTCCCCAAATTTCTCTGACCATATTCTCTTTTATGTCATCATTCTGGGTCATCTGAATGAGTATCTGGAAGAGTCTGCTATGGTGCTGAATGAGGATTTCACAGGTCTCCCCATATCCTCCCTAAAAAATGAAATGGACAAATGGTAGCCGAAACTAAACAGAACAAGGGAAATTGGGCCTGAGGTATGCTGAAATGCTAACCTGCACACAGAGATCGAGAGGAGTAACACCATTTTTGTCTGCAAGGTATTTGGCTCCACGAGAAAGTAGGATCTGTGCTGTGTCTCTTTGGCCATGGCTGCACAGTTGTTTGAGTGTTAAGGTTAGTGCACTTCAAAAATGTAAATCCTTTAGTTTTTGGTCACAGCTTTTTGGACTTTAACAGAGACAATCATTTCCAGCAGTGCATTTTATCACATTAAAATGAATTTACTGTTGGCAAACCTGCAGGCAAAGTAAAGAGGTGTGGCCCCTGAGACGTTTGGTCGGTTGATGTTAGCTCCACTGTCCAGGAGGCACAACACCGTCTGATCGGGCACAGCACACATATCATGTATACCAAGTGCTAGAAAAGAGTAAGTCTTATTAACAATGACCAGAGTTTTAGCTATATGCAATAGGATCTGAAATATTGCCATGTGAGCTGGGAAAATGTATAGGAAGTTGTTACTTGGTAGGTCTGATACTGCAAAAGAATCAATCTGAATGCATACAATATGTAATTTTGTCAAGTTGGTGTGTTAAGCACTTAATTTGAAAAAGTTGAGTTATGCAGTTATGTTATTATTGAGACAATATTAATTCAAAGTTGCAACAGAGAGCATTAAAAAATACAAATTGTATTATTTTTCAAAATCATTCATTTTATCTTGCCAAAATCAATCATCTTTAACTAGCAGGCTGATGGATTCAACTTGTCAATTGGTGTGCAGATCTGTGTATGTGGTACTTGCAGCACCACATCTCCAATTACCATCATGATGCGGCCAAATTCAAAACTGTTTTCTCAGACATGTTTAGAAATAGGGGTATCACAGAAGATAAACTTGGCTGAGTAATTTTATATAAAATAATACTGCAATAATTTCAAACTTGAAAGTGTCTTACAGTTTTGTGTCCATTCTGACAGGCAACATGCAACGCAGTTTGCCCCATGGCATCCTCAACATCGACATTGGACACATGCTGGACGAGATCGTAAAGGAGCTCAGTACGACCATTCACTGCCAACCAATGAATCTAAATCAGAGAGGTGGACAAACAGGCCGTCAGTTCGAGAGCTCTGACCACCTTTGCGGAGTTGAAATAAAACACAATTTGAGTTTGTTTGAGAAACTGATTACTGGGATTTGTACAGCACATAAACCGGTGGCAACTGGACTACTTTATATGTCCTAGAAGACATTTACCTCATTTGAGAAGGCTTTGTAAGTTTATGCAACAGAATAGGCCAGTCTGAGTTGGTGTGGAAAACCCAATTGTGCTCTAAGTTGGATGCACGCCCCAGCATCGAAATTGGGAATGCAAATGACCATCATTAAGACTTGAAGGGAGGCTTATGTTAATCAATATGTCAAAACGCTCTCATTAATGTTCCTTTCAAACATTCCCAAGAGATGCAATGATTATCCTTCCTACAAACAATGGGGCCCCTATGACTGCAGAGGTAGCTCCCAAGCTTTTTAGAATTGATGAAGCCTTCTAAAGTGAATGGCACAATGTCTTCTAAAACACCCTAGTTGGGATCAATTCAATGCCCTGAGAAAAAAAACAAAACAAAACAAATGAATGAGAATATCCACAAGCATACATAAATGAGACAAATATTAACCACTTACTGCAGTCAGTCCCTCATTGTTACAAATGTTCACATCTGCGTTATATTCCAGTAGTTTGCCCATACATTTCTTCTGGCTGAAAGAAAATGCGCAATTTCAGCTTTTGAAGAAAAGGTTTTTAACAAAGGAACTTTCTCTATTTAACACAGTTATTAGACAAACCAAGCCACTGGTTTGCACCCTCTCGCCTGACCAAGATTTTTTAAAGGGGCTTTTTCACCTTACCACTGTTAACATATGCATATAAATGATGAAATCTTACCAGTGGCACTGCGTGTATTTCTTATGAAATTAAATATGAGTTTTCTTGGTGGCTGGATTTCTAAACAGGAGTGGAATGGCTTGTTGATTGAAACCCCGCCACTCAGGTGTGGCTGCCCACCCCCTTCTTGATGTCGTTCTAAAGCCTTCCGCCACGATAAAACAATAGCAAAAAGAGCAAACGTTGCAGCGGAAGAGGAGTGAAGGAAGAAATCAAAAAAAGGCATCTTACTGACATTGAAATGAACTGGAGTTGCCAAAATAGCAAAAGAAGAGTCAAGAGAGCAAACAAGCAACAGCCATTCCTCCTATCAAATTGGTCTCCGTGGGACACAAGTGTTCATAACAGCAGCTTAGGCTGCGGGTGAATTATTTAACACAAACATTGATTGTGCAGCCATGTGCTCCCAAACACACATTTTTGCCACTTTTTCAACAGGGAAAAAAAATAAATAAATAAATGAAACGTTGCAGTTTACCCAAACAACTTTGTGCCAAATCTCTCCTCCTCAGTTTGCACGATCTTTCATTCATATGGATCAAGACATTAATTTATGTTTTGATTATTCCCATCCATCCTCCGTCGAAGAACGCAAACACAACAATGAGTTCTCACTTTATAATCGATGCTAAATAGGTGTAGAGTTTGAAGCTATGTCTTTATTCACTTTTAGTATTTTTTTCAACCATAAACTGCAAGATACTTTTTTGTTCTCAAGCAAATCACTGCTTCTCGTTTTATTGTATGAAATTTACAGCAACTTACAGCTTTTCCTTTTCTCATTTTCTCAGATGAAAATGTGCTGTACATAGTATTTTTAAAACTATAGTTAATTTAGTTTAAACTGTAATGTAGAGCTTTCTTACATTTTATAAATACTGTAAAAATAAATCAATAAATAAATCAACAAATACTGAACTGTAACCCAAATACAAATGCAATTCAAGATACACACCTTGAACGGGGTAGGAGTGATTGTGGGTTTAACTATAGCTATAGCTTAACAGGGGGTCTCTTAAATTCACAGGACCTTATTTCAAACACCAAAAGACAGGCAGACTTACCCATTTCTTGCAGCAAGATGCAGTGGGGTACAGCCTGAGATGTCCTGGTAATTTGGGTTGGCACCTCGCTTCAGTAGCAGAACAAGGCACTCCACTGATCCACAGCTATGCCGAGACAATCAGGGGAAGCTCGAATAAGCATGACATTCCAAAAAGAACAAAAAGATGTAAAAATAACAATGTAAAAAAAAAAAAAATCTTTCATCTACCTTTCCAATTCTTTTTCTCACTTATACTTTTTCACCGTCAAACCTCTGTGTCAAGACGCATCAAGCACAAGCGTTTTTTTTTTTATAAAACTATAAATGTTGCAGTTTGACTGAGTAGGATTCATTAAGACAATACATTGAGAGTCTTTTGTCCCTTTATGAAAAATCGGATTTAAAAGAAAATTGAAGGCATTTTTTGTTGCCAATTTGTGAAAGTAGTGCACAGTGGGGGTAAAAAAGCTCAATTTGTCAGATGAAAGAAGGCCTTACTTGGCAGCAATGTGAAGCAGACTTCTCTTCACACGTCCAAAGGCATAGTTTACGTCAAACTTGGAGTTCAGTAGCAACTCTGACACTGACCTTTAGGAAGCAAGAACCAACATTTAATGTATCAAATTAGTTATATTAAATGGCACAACGGTAAATTTTATGAGGATTTTTTTTTTTTTTTTAATTTGGTTTGAATCCCTACCTGTGTTGGTCCGCCATAACCATTGGCATAAGCGTGTACACCGCAGTTTCATTGTCTGTGGATGAAGGAACGATGAGAGGAGAATTGTCAACATTATATGTCATTATAAATCAGAACTAAGCAAACTTACTCTTCCAAATATGTTTATGCCACGAATGAACCAGCAAGCAAAAGTGAGTAAACCAAAAAACACAAAAAACTGTTTGACGTGTTCTTCAAAAAGCTAAAAGGACTGAATAATTAGAAAGAAAAATACCTACAAATCCCAAGAAATATTGCCTTTAGTGAATGGTAAATGGTAAATGGACTTTCACTTATATAGCGCTTTTCTACCTTAGGTACTCAAAGCGCTTTACACTAACTAATCATTTACCTACTGATGACGTAGCATCAGGAGCAACTGGGGGTTCAGTGTCTTGCTCAAGGACACTTAGACATGGTCTTGATGGTCGTGGGATCGAAACCACGGCCTTTCGGCTGGGAGACGACCACTCTACCACAAAGCCATGCCGCCCCAGTGAAGAGGCAAGATCAACAATTCCATTGACTACGCTTCTATTGCCACAGGTGCAATGCATGCAACAAATCCACATACCTCCGCTAGGACCGAAAAAAATGTGTTTGGGAACATACAGCCTGACAATTAACGCCAGTCGTAAATAATGTACCCGCCATCAGAACTATTGTTATGAATACTGCGTTCCCACTGGGATTGATTGTATAAAAGGAATGGGTGGTAGTAAGAGCAGTGTACTGATGCTGTTCCACATTTTAAAATCAGTAAAACTCCTTTTGGCCCTGTTATTCACACTGTTAGAATAGTCTACATTAAACCTTGACTGGGCACAGCTTTCGACCTTTAGTCTAAACAGGCAAAAACGACCTTTATCAGGCACACATTTTTCCATTTTTTAAGTCCTATTCAGGCAAGAATTGTCAAGATTTTAGAGAAATTTAGGGGTACGTTAGAATAAAATCTGGCTGTTACGGACACCTCCGGCCGTTTTGCCTGTTTAGACAATTGGCCGAAAGCAGCTGCTGTGCCCAGATAACGGTCTAGGTAATGGATGGATGGATGTTTTGTGGTCAGCTGGCATTCAACGACGTCATGAAGGGGGCTAGGCAGCCACACGGTGAGGGGTGCGGCCTCTGCAAACGAGGCATTTTACTTCCTGGTTAGAAACAGTGCCATAAAACTAGTATTTAATTCGAAATCAAATCACCAATGTGACAAATATAATATATGCAAATAAATTACATTTGGAAAGTGGAAAAATACCACAATCTATGCCCTTTATTTTGTTTCAATGCCAGTCCACCAAAACTTGACTTTACTGGTAAGCTGTACGTGGTGCAAAACGTTTCTGACCACTGCGGTAAAGGAAGTGTATAGGATCTATATTATGAATGCATTAAGGTTGGTTGCAAATGGCACCTTTTGTATTGTTCAAGAGTGAAAATTATGATGACAGGTGAGGGAGGGACCTATCATTTGAAGCGAGTGAGCGCAATGGCCTCCAACAAGTGAGGGCAAAGGTGATTAAGTCTCTACCATCTCTGGCAGTTCTGGATGGGGGGGATGACCCCAGCGAAAAGGCTTTGTTTATGTCATGTGAAGTGTAATTGCAATAAAATAAAAGTTTTCACATTTTCAGGCACTTTGATATACTTAGTCTTTTTTCTGTTAGACTAAGTTATAACCCACATAGACACTAGAAAAAAAAAATCAACAGTTGTTGAAAGTTGATTCCTATTGCTTTTTTTTTCTTTTGTTAATGGGGGGATGTAATTCTAGCACTCGTCTATAGGAAGTTGAGCAACAATCAAAAAGACGCCCATAGCGGCAAGTCCTCATAAAAGCAATATTTTTGGACAATTTGGCATCATCACAGAAGATCAGAACTATTACAAAGATCCAGTTTAAAAACAATGAATTAATCTGGTCGATATATAACAAAATATATTCCAATTATGGGAAACGCGGGGAAAGGTTTTAAAGGAGACGTCAATATCTCAATCTCACACTATCTAAACTCCTTTTAGACTAACACTCGAATATTTATGAAGTAAATTACAACAGTTGTATGGGGGGGGGGTTCTACGAAAAGTTTGGTTCATTTGTTGCCAATAAAGGTACAATTCTCGATGCAATACAAACTGGATGGCACACAGACACATAACGTACAAACACGTTAACCAGCAGCGGATGCCCACATTGTAAGAGAATGACGAGTGCGATGCTACGTCCGTCTGGTGAGGTGACCATCACCATGATCATTTCTGTGTTACCTTCGGGAAGTTCCACAGTCCTAGCCCGACGAAGGGAGCGGGTCAGTCGGTTGAGCTGTACGTTAAGCTGCTCCATCGCCCGTTCCATCATAGGTGGACAGTCAGCTGTGAGAAATTTGGGGGGAACCGCCGTGTCATCCGATCAATTTATTTGCTCCAAATTCGAATACGCTGTCCCTGGGCGTCGCCCATGGGCGCTGCGGGGGTAGGACTCTTCCCTGATACAGTACACTACAGCTAACTCATTATTTCCCTTATGTGCTGCCCTCCTTCACGCCAACGTTTACTGCCCCATTTCATACTTCCTGTTATGATGACGTCTAACGGCCATAGTGTTCCATGGGTAACGTAGTCTTTTAAGGTTTCCCGGTTTCCACCCACCTTTGTTTCAACTGAGACTATTGCAATTTGAACAACCTCATATATATATATATATATATATATATATATATATATATATATATATATATATATATATATATATATATATATATATATATATATATATATATATATATGTTGCCATTTTAAATGTAGCTCATTATGCTCATTACACGTCCAGTGAAAAGTTGGCTTAAGCCAAAAACCAGTACAAATCATTTCATCTGTATTTTATTGTAAATCTTTAAAGCCAAGATACAAAATTGTTTTTTTTGGTTTTTTTTTTTTTTTTTTTGGGGGGGGGGGTATTTTTGTATACAGTAATGCATTGTTTATGCTATAGCCAAAAACAGTTTGTGTATTTCACAATTTCAATGTTAATATCTAAACTCAAGATAGCTAGGTTGGCTAGGTTAGACATATGTTTAAAAAATAGATGGTTTTGGTGGGACTAACGTTAGCAGCTAGCCTAAATCATTACTAAGGTGTTTGACGTACTGGCTACCATGAGTTTTGTATGCTTCATCTTGATGCATATTGAACAGTGAAAATTAATGTTAGCTTAACTTCTCATTATTGCGAGTTGCAACAGAGATTTTGCTGACAAGGTTTCCAAATGCTAGTGAATCCACCGTGGAAAGCAGCAGCATATCTCCTAACGAATCTTCTAACCTCTTGATGTCGAGGTGTCATCCCTCAGCGAGAGGGCGAAATTTTCCGCGTCTTTTGTTTTCGCAAACTTCACTATTACTATGGCCCCCGCTCTAAATAGTTTGTCAAATTACTGGTCCTATTTCACGTAGTGGACTTTAGGTGTTTACTTTGTCTTCTTCTCTGAGGAACTGAAAGTAATGGTCACATTACAAGTAAACATCTTGTGTCCATATTGTCCATATTGTCTATATTCAACATAATGTTTCATCTCAGCTGCAGTAGATCAGCAAGTAAACATTTTGCTCCGGACCTGTCTCCTCTGATTCTGCTGCTGTGTTTTTTTGGTGAATTGGGGGGGGGTGCATTGTAATGAATTACTTTACACTCATTTGTAGTGAGTAAAATATTACTGTTTTTTGTATTACATATTTGATTGTTTTTTTTATTTTTTGATAGTGGATGTATGATGTTCAAGTAACAAAGACACATTGCACGTGAGAATTTATTTTAACTTTTTTGCCAAAGATGCAAAAATGAACACCTGTCTATCCATCTCATGGATATACAGTATGTACCAATACACCCAAGATAAGTAATTACAGCACAATGTGAACCTCCTAATTTTGTCTTGGTGAAACTGACCGTAAGCCTGGCAGCACATGTCCCACGGAAAAATTAAAATTGGTATGAATTCCTGGTAGATATTTGTCTCAAACTATAGGACACTATCTGGTGGATCAATTATGTCATTCATTAAATGTGCAAAAATGGTGTTGTATATTTAGTACAGTCAATGATTTGGTGGTGGTACTTATCTGGGCCAAATTGTCATCAAAAGCTTTGACTTTTTAATCATCGGTCACAGTTCCTGCAGTCAACTCTGCAATGTGTTGCCGGTTGCATTCAGTTATTCATAAATTGTACTACATTGGCCCCGGCTAAATTATTAAAGATTAGGATATCAATAAGATCTGCCCTTAGAGTAGTAGTCAAGTCAAAAAATTCTTTTACAATAATAAAAATATCACAATTCCACAAAATTCAGAACGTCTTGGTCACATCATATAAAATAGACAGCTAATAAAATGTAATTAACTTTACTTCGTTGTTTAAAATAGCACATGATGGGTGGGTAAAAACTCCAAAGACCTAAACAATTAGCAATTAAAACAGTTCCACAATATAAAGAATAATGATAATGGATACGTAGAACTAATACAGTAATAATACAATACTAATACAATACTTTGCCCTTCTGGTAGCTAATTTCAGGGGATGCAGTTTGTAGTCATGAAGCCCTATCAGACACATTTGCGATTAAGGTTTATATAAACAAATTCTACATATTTCAGCACACTATTACAAAAACAATAACTAGCCAAATCAATTCATTTATCTTAGATATTTTTTTTTGTGTGTGCGTATGCGTGTGTGTGTGCGTGTGTGTGTGTTTGTTTGTTTTCCCCATGTTAGACTTCCTCAGTAGATGTACTGGAAAGACGACAGGATTTGGAGGGATGAGAATCAACAAAAACATCATCCTCCATACCTTCTTCAATCGGTTTCATTTTTGAAGAGGCTTTGGCACCCGGTGATTTTTCTAGCCAGAGACAGAAGAAAAAAGAGCAATTTGATGCGAAAACAATTTGCAACAGAATGACATCTTAGAACAACTCAAAACAAGATAAGCCATTGTTACTCAAGCAAATACTGTAATCCACTTTTCAGTGTGTTAATATCCACAATGTGCCCGCCGCCTCTAGAACATTGTGGATATTGTTAAACTATAAATAGAAGTTGATTCCATCAACACAAACTGTTTCCATATTTTTGTGCTAAATAAAATGAGACTCTCTTCAGCAGTTAAAAAGCCTCTTGAAGGACAACAACCCTGTGTGGTTTTTAACAGACTGACTTTGCCTGCAAAAAATATTTGGTTTAATGCGTGTAAGTACTTAAATGACATCTAGTGTTATAGTGAGAGCAGGGATGCATAAAGAAAAAACACATTTCTTCATGATCTATACTAAATACCGTTAATAGAAGTTCAGTATTAGCCACTGTGTCAGCAAACAAATATTGTTATGGTAAGAAAATTAGGCAACTAGTGCTAGAAAAAGGCAGGTCATATGGTAAGGATAAACACTAAGTAGCAACAATAGTGATTAGAAGGTAAAAAAAAAAAAAGGGAATGACTTACTTGTGGAGATAACCAGGGCAAACATTTCTTTATCAATTTGTAATGCAAACACTCTTGAAATATTAAATGGTCTGATTTAAAGTGGAGGCTGCAGAATAATACATTTTACTCATGCTATCAAGAGATTAAGGCATGAATTAGGATTTGTAGTTTGTGATCAAAATAATCTCCTTTTTTTTTAACCCAAATATTGCACAGAAAAATACTCAATTTTTCATTAATTTGTATACATTATGTCATCGTGGTAGAGCAAAAGATTGACATACATAACGCATTTGTAACCATCCATCCATCTATCCGTTTTCTATCGCTAGTTATCCTCACTAGGGTTGCAAGCTTGCTGGTGCCTATCCCAGCTGTCTTTGGGCAGTTGGCGGAGGAAACCCTGAACTGGTTGCCAGTCAATTTCAGGGGCACATAGGGAGAAACAACCAGTCATACAGCCAATCACACAGGGACATTTTAGAGTGCCCAATACACCTGCCATTTATGTCTTTGAACTGTGAGGTGGACATGCAAACCTCTTCCATCGAGGCAGCCACCTTCACTATTTATCTTCTTCTTGTCAATCACATAATATTTAGTGATTAACGGAAAAATAAAATATTATCCATCCTGTCTGTTACAGATTTGCTCAAATGAGGGGATTTTTTTACTTTAGTTTAGCAGGTTACATTAGTGTCTTTGTTTTTATCGTTAGTTGTGGCTGCAGTCGTTGCTGGATGCTTTGCTTTTATGTTGTCACATCCTGCGTCCCTAATGTGTTGTCCTGTTTGCAGATTGGGGAGCAGAACCACTGGCCGCACACCTGTTCCTCACGCCAATCAGGAGACTATTTAGGTGTGGTCAGACCTGGAGGGTATCGTTGGATTATTGCGTCTGTAGCCCTCTCGTGTACATGCCAGTTCCTCGTTCCCTCGATTCCTAGCGCCTTTGCCCTAGTGTTTTATTTGCTACTTTTCCTCCTTGCCTCCAGTCTGCCAGTTGGTCAGCACTTTACTTTGTTACTTTGTATTTTCGGCGACGCCCTCCTACTGGTTCTGCTCCCCAAGTCTTAGTAAGTTACTTGCTCTTTTGCATAGTCTCTTTTAGTTGTACTTTGAGTCCCCTTATCATCTTTTGTTGTACTTTGAAGTAATTTTGTTAGAAACCCACGCGGTGCGTGCCTTTTGTGTTAATAAACCGTTGTCTCTACTCCACGCTGTCTCCTGTGTCCCGGGGTTCACAATCAACCCGCCCGAGTCACAATTGTGACATATGTGATAGGTTAAACTTGAGCTTTATTAAGTGTTATTAATTCACAATTAATCTGGTTATCTGAAACCTCTACTTTTTATAAGAGGTGACTCATAAAAACCTCACTGACTTACGGAGAGAGGATCCTGCAGATCCTCCTCTTAGGATTTGATTAACGACATCATCACTGTCACTGGTGCTGGCCATACTGTTCCGCATTTGCATCATAGATAATTGGGAGCAGAGGCTGGGCTGGCGATCCATCTTCTTCACTGCCTGCAAACCAGCAAAAAAATCCATTTAGAATCTGGTATACAAACATGCGTTTTCAGAAAAGGCAAATTCTAGAGTGCCAGTATATTTAGCATTTTCACTCACCTTTCAATTCTGACAGCGTATTGTGTGCTATGTCTATGTAAACATGGTTGGTATCGTATGAAAGATTGATTTCCATTCCATACTTAAAATTACAAGTATGTAATGTAAGTGTAGTATGTATGGTAACACTGTTGCTCAATGCTCAGTTATCACTAGAGTGTTCAATTGGCTTAATGTTAGATAAGCACATGTCAAGGGTGTCAGTTACCCTCCATATAAAAAAAAAAAAAATCAGAGGTCATCTTTACATCGTTGCGCATACCTTGTCGCTGAGTGTAGGGTCATTGAGAGAATAGAGCTTGTTGGTAATGTCCTTGCCAATAAGGTACCTAAAAACCTCATTGAGGAATGTATCTGACTCCAAGAAGTAGGTGAGTCTTTCTCGAGACCAACACAGGTATTTAGAGTCCTCCTCCGCCACAATTGTTACCTGTTAGTCATATTAAAAAAAAAAGACAAGATACATAAATGTTTCATTGAATATTTAGATGAAAAACAGTTCCAGTTCTGTTTATCGGTGTAAATTATGTCGTTTTCTACTGCATATGTGTAGTCCTAAAGCTGAAGGTTGCTTGCACAATACTATAAACTAAAAAAAAAAAAAGATGTTACTGGGGAATAACCCCTTTTGTTCTGACTAATTTTATATACATTTTAAGGACATGTAAAAAAAATAAAATAAAGACCTGGAACTTTTCTCCTCTGTGCATTAAAGTGGACCGGAACTCTGGGGAATCAATAAATGCATTGATATAGATGTTGTGAAGAAAATGGCCTCGATAGGACACTTTCATCCTGTTGCAGAGAAATTAGAAAATCGGAAAATACAAAACATCAGAACAAACCTAAGCTAACTAACCCTTGATTGCCATGCATCCTTCTAAATATAATCATAACATATTCATAATGACTTTAAAAATATTCTTTTCTTCATTTACTTTCATTACTTCACTAATGAAGTAAAGTTAAGAATCCCAGTAACAGTCACGAAACAGTACATACTTCCCTTTGAGAAGAATGCTGAGTCGTTCGTCCACAGAGGTCTTATCCTCAGCAGCATAGGCCTGCCCTTTCTTTAGCACCTGTATGGTGCAGAACTGCCCCGTGAGCCTCCGAAAGAGAGCCTCATTCACATGTAGGGGTTCAAACATCCGCTTATACACTGACCTCAGCTCCCGGTCAATTTTAATCTAAATGGAGCAGAAACATTTTTTCATTTATTTATTCTTTGCAAAACAAGACACTCTTGAATTGACATAAACATACATAAAATATATCATCTGGTGCATTTAATTCAACACAAAAGAGTTGGCGCATTGGCTGGTCTCGAATTGTATTCTGAGGTCCTGCTCTGATTCTGTCACTTTGCTGCTGGCACATTATTTCCCCCAAACCCCCCAGAGGTCCTTTTCTATTTTATCAAACTTGTATCACATTACTACAAGGCAGAACCAAACCCAGGAGGATACATGTGACCTCCTTCCCAGACAATGCAAAAACTGAAGCCTAAATGTCAGTATAAATAAAGACATACGTCTGGGGATGGGACAAGACAAAAATCCCAAAAGACGAGGCCTCTCATGAGGTTGAGTCCATGATAAAGAGACAAGATGAGATTTTGCAAAATGTCTACAATATTATAATGCCTACTACAACTTTTCCAAAGTTTTTTCCTTTTTCCAAAGTTTCCTTTTTCCTGAGCAGATTGTAAAAACATCAATGATACAGGGTGCAAATGTAGACATGAAATGAGACTCAGCCTCATTTTTCAGCAGCAGCTGAGATCATTCCTTTTACTGAATAGTTCAACAAAATCCATGTGATGTGTGGGTTTATGTTTTTTGTTTTTTCTTTTTGCAGTGTCTATTAACTCTCTGGTATCTGTCAATATTTCAGCCATGCTTTACTTCAACTTGAAAACCAAAATTTTGCCACAGGTGATTTGACAGTAACTAAGGCATCCTGTTTTTTCTCCTGTGGGGCTGCTTGGAAGTGTTTTTGGTTTAAAAAACAAATAAACTTTTTGCTTGGTAAAAACAAATATATTGACACAAGCCCAAATGACCCATTTCCACTTAATTATGAATGACCAACACTTTTTTAATAATCAACAATTTTTTTAATTAAACATAAGCATTTTAAACAACTCCTTGGTACAGACAAAGTGACGAACGAAGTAAGCGGTACGAACGGTAGTTGTCTCGGCCTGTCAAAATTTATTGTAAGTGTGCAGAGTCATTTGCATATCTGTCAAACTGTTTTTGAAAAGTTATCCGACGACTCTCCCATACCTGTATGGAGCACTCCAGCGCTGCTAACTTGTGTCTGATTCACGCTAAATGCTGCACTATTCAATGGCAACAGGCACCGTATGATAAAATGTAAGTGTGATTTTTGTGTGTGTGTGTGTGTGTGTGTGTGTCCTGAATAGTGGATTGAATGAGATTTCAGAACAACGCTGTTTTTTTTTGTTTGTTTTTTTTTTTTTTATATATATCGAGAACCACAAATGGCGACTTATACATGTGATAATAATTCTCTACAATCTACAATTTTAAAGTGGGAGCAACAGTTTGTGCAGTAGTCAAGTTAGCCATTGTTGCAACATGCTTCCACGAACAACTTCAAATTAAAAGCACACAGAGGTGTTCATGTTCATACATTATTTGGTACGGTGAGATTTATTTTGACGTTTGGTGGCACAAATTAGCCAGAAAGAAATAAGATTTCATGCTGAGCAAGCTCGAGAATTCCCGTGCCTTTCTAAACATGCAAAATTTCATTGTACGAGATCTAGTCCCATCCATTGACACTTCGGAAGCCAAATGAAGTTAAGTTAAACGTAATGCATAACTCACCGGCCTACGTTTGTACAGAAGAAACAACAAGTGCATGGTGTTGATCACCAAAAAAACCACGTTCCAAACCATCACGTCCATGTTACACCTGTAAAATGTTGCCCAAGCAATGAAGAAGCCACATCCTGTAAGGGTAAAATAAATAGAAGAAACAGGAGCAAAAAAATTTTTTACAGTACATTGAAATAGAACATATCTATACTAAAAAGTAGCTTGAGAATCCAGCTATCCGATATTGTGTTTGTTTCTGTTTGTCTGTTTCTGTTTGATTTTTAAGTGACCCCTTTTTCCTTTGCAATCCCTCTGAACCATAGTTCTATTAATATCCTATAAAAAAGGACCATGCACGAGCACTTCTCCCATGAATCTTGCTACTTCCTGTCCACTGTCTGTTTCCAAGCGGAAGATAAACATGTTGTAAATACATTTTCCATCCAACAGCATATTGTCCTTTTCGCTCTCATTTGTTGGAAATGTGCACAAGAGACCATAATTTTTATGCATAGTTATACACCCTTCAGAATGCCACCAGAAGTGTTTCAGACAGACCTGTTGCTAAAAGGAGACGAAGCAGGATCATGTGCAGACCATGCGTGGTGGGGATGACCAGGCCGACCAGCAGAGACATATTGCCCAGGTGGAAAAGAAGATGGTGGGTGTGTTCCCACTCCTGGCAAGCTGTGGCATTGGCTTCCGCTGATGGGAATAATGTGGTGGCTGAGTGGAATGGGGGTAGGGTTGAGAAGAGGAGGGGGGAGGTCGGCCCAGGGGTAGAGGACATCCTGCTGCAGGGTCACCTTGGAGTAGAGGGCAAAACTATATGCCAGCAGAAGTAAAAAATTACTCTGGGTTGAGGCACTGAGCTTTGCCCCAATTGGATTTCTTTTCAAAAATTTTTAAAGGGTAAATATGTTCTCGGATTTCAAGAATGCAGAGAAAGCAAAATTGCTAAGGTTTGCAAACAGCTGTTTTGTTCTGGATGATACGGAAGTACCATTGTCTAGGAAACGTTTTAGCAGCAGATGTTAATAAAATGACATTCGATTCCAACATACTGTATTAATAAAGTTGTTTAAACATATTGGTAACGTCTCAAGTACCATTATGGAGAAAACAATGCTCTTACCAACAAGCCCATTTAAAAAAAAAAATGTCCTAATGATATTACCAATATGTTCAAATTCCAATACTTTCTTTTGTGTTGAGACACTATCAAGACGATGGAATAACTGTACTACTGGAACGACAAAGCCCAGTCAAAAATGTTTACTCCATGCTTCTTAGTTACTGTACATGCTTCTGTAGAATGAACTCTGTGTCAAATTTGTATCTTTTTCTGACTAAGTACAGTCAGTGAGCTGATTATGGATCCGAACGGACAACAACAAAACAGTTTTACACAATTTACCCACAGTAAAACATGTTAGTAAAACATGGAGAAAAAAAACCCTTTCTAAATGGGTGTAAGCACCAGATAGAACTTATAAATACAAAATATACAAATTCTTTGAGTGCAGTTTAAAAAAAAAGAATAATATTCGTTTAATTTATTATGTGGTCAAATGTACTTGCTTTTGGTTCTGTTCATTTATCATATGCAGTTAAAGCCTAATGTTTTTGCAGGAAGTGCCACAATAGATTTTTGTCAATCTATGGTGAAAGGAAATAGTTTATTTATTAAACACTCGATCACACAATACAATCGTTTCATATCTTTCCCAAAGATTGTCTCTATCAGATGCTGTTTGTGAGCTCAGCTACAGCTGATGTGGCCAGCACTGGAGGGGGCAATTTTAAAAATAGACGCGCACATGCTCAGTTTCCAGCGTGGAATTTGTCACACCTACAACTTTCTGAGTTTTTGAAGAGAATATAGATGTGTTACTTACCGATTCAGCAGCAGCCAATAGGTTATTCGTGAGGAGCAAGGATGGAGGAAAGGGCTGTGAATGAGTCAAACAAGGAGCGAGCAACAGAGCATTTGCAGAACACTCTGATAGGAGAGTGGTAGAGGGGAGGGTGTGTGTGCGTGTGCGTGTGTTGAGGGGGGGAGTGGCGGGGGCGGGAGGGCTGCCTAGTGCCTGCATGATGTACGTCGCACATTCCACGGGTTTGACAAGCAGAGACTAAAATGGACAAGGAGCGCATCTGTAGTGAATAAGTACTTCGACAGGGGGAGCCAGAACACATTTTGAACAATATTTTTTGAAAAATCTCCGATCCGCCAATATGTAGAAAATAACCCCTTCAGCACACCAACATAAGGTAATAAATTGTACGATACTGTATACTATATTATATAAAACAAAAATATTTATTAATGCAGTCAATAATGTTCACATTTATGTTATGATAAATTGTTCTATTCATTACTTGTTTAGTTGTTTGACCCATTTCTTATTTCTCAGAGAAATTCAGTGAGCCAGCTCAAATTTGGGTAGAAAAAACAATTTGAAAGTTTCTATTTCTGTTCAAACGTTGAACCCGGAAAAACTGTCTGAAAAACACTGTCCGCCGAATTGTTATTCATTACATGTCTGTCTATTACAATGTTGTAATATTGTTTACTTAAAAATAATAAAAAATGTTGACATGTCCTACTATCTTTATTAACAAACCCAGTGCAATGCACAAGGATGTTTTCATTAGACCATTTGCACATTTTGACGACCCACAGGATATTGAGTTTATTATCTTGTCTATACATCAAATTTACTAAATGAAAGCATACACTCTCTTCTTTCACCAGAAGAACAAAAAGTTAGCTTCTGCTCATTTGTTGTTGTTGAAAAAAGGTAGGTTGCCTGAAAGACAATTTCTCCAAATGGACTCACAATATGTACTGATCTAATTTCTAAAATGGGGCATCAATATCATCTAATGTTGGCAATGCATCAGTAAAGTTGTTTCCAAGTTTGAAATTTACAGGGGATCAGCAGCAGTTGCTTTCCCAGTTATCCCTTTTGTAAAACATAATGGAAAAGTGTAGCGTAGCCGCCTTGTCAAAGGCAGTGAATGTGTAAATACAAAACTTTTCAAAAGAAACCCAACCCAGTAGTAATGAAAAGGGTCTGCATTTAATGGCTTTGTTGAGGTGGTGACCTCGAACCACTCTGGCTTACTTTGGTAAAGAGGTGCACACTTGTACTGGTTGCCATTTTGAATTCTGTCCTACTCTGGATAGAAACTTGATGTTGGAGACTGTCACCATACAGCTACTGACCTACAGTATACAAAATGGGATACACACATTATTACAGTTATTTAGGTCAAGATATTGACCTATTATTTGGTAAAATTGAGTGGTGCATGCCAATGGCTCCAGTAATCCCGACTGTGTAAGGTCTATACAAAAAGTTACGACTTCATCAAATTGAAATGCACCAGAAAAAAGCAGTCAAGTGAGTTAACTCAGTGTGGATCACTGATTTCTTTTTTTCATAATGTTGCAGAACCACAAACAAACAACTGAAACATCAAACTGCAACATCCTTGGTAAAGGTAATTTGACATTACACTTAAGTATGTATATTATTTAAACAGCAAAAATGTTCATCTGTCTAGCATCTTTCTAACTTTATATAAATTAAAACATTGACAATAACTATAAAATACTAATGCATGACAACACAACTACAACTGCATCACATACTGTATATTGTGCAAGTTCTTTTTTGACAAAAACTGTAGCTGAATGAATAACCCCGGTCATTTCTATGTACAAGACAATAATTCACCTTAAAACCACAGATTTAAAATAATTATTATGATGCACTAATTTATAAAAAATGAACAGTGAGAAATCCTATTTTGATCCCATTATATTTGAAGTTTACACCTCGATACATTTTATGCTCATTTATTAAGATTTAATATAAATATTGTTAAAATGGATGAAAACAAGCTAGCCTACATGACACCATATAGCGTTTGTGTGCTCAAGCAGACATTTCAATCTGCACTGATTCTTTCTCTGGGACATCAGCTTTTTCTAATTCAGTCCTTGGCATGTGACAGTAACTTGGTAAGCGGAGATCATAGCGATGCCCAGAACAGTTAAACGCGCTGTCGTTAAGGGAGTACAGTTTCTCTGCAATATCATTCCGCACAACCAGAGCAAAGATCTTTGCTATGTAGCGGTGTTTAGCAAAAAGAAGATACAGTTTCTTCCTCCTCCATGCCACATAAGTACATGGGTTATCAGCTGATAGCGTGACCTAAAGACAGAAAAATAAACAGTAAATGATAGCAAAGTGGTTGCACTGGAAATGTTTGTCTCAGTAGATTTCTGACCACTAGGGATGGGACGAGATCTCGTACAAGGAGATCTCACGAGATTAAAACACCATGAAACTTTTCCATCCATGCACAACATGACAGCTTTCTTTTTTTTTTTTTCTTTTAAGGGCCTCAGGTGCAATGGAAGACAAAGCAGAATGTGCTGGATGCTGGATTTTTTTTTTTTTCACCTTAGAATGTGGACCGAGATGTTTTTTTTTTGTCCCCTCTTTACGCCATTTTTTTCGATTAGTATGGAAACAAAGTTGGAGATAATCAGGAAATACAAAATGGCTAAGGTAGCCTAGGCTACCCTCACTAGGGAATATGGCTCTAACAAGCTAGTCACGTCACTTTGAATGTAAATACATCCTTTATATATTTTTTATTTATTATGTTATTGAATTGTATACACATAGCACTTTAATATGTATACACGATTTTGATGTTTTTACCTGGGGTTTTACACGCATTAGCTATTTAACATAGGTTTGGATTGCCCACCGAATTCGCGTTACGATCCCAACCATAGAACGGATTAATCTCGTAAACCAGGGGCCCACTCTGTGTGTGTGTGTGTGTGTGTGTGTGTGTGTGTGAGTGTGTATATATATATATATATATATATATATATATATATAGTCAAGCACTGCAGCTAACACAGCTGCAACTGAAAAATGAGCCTGTAACAAAAGTGACTCTCCTGTTTATGTTCACATTTTCACTTTGATTAATATTTTTTCTTGCCCAAATCTCATCTTGTCTTGTTCTTGTGGATTCAATCTTGTGAGACATCTCGCCACATGTTTCTCTTCCCATCCCTACTGACCACGAACACAGTGACAGTGATGACATCATGGGTTAAAGTTAAACCCATCGTATACAATTTTGCAAGTGTATATGAATGGGAGTTGACCTGGAATACACCTTCCTCTGATGGTCTGAGGGAGTCCCATTCTGGTGAATCCAGAAACTGGAATGGATAGATGTAATGCAGAAACTCGCCGTCGACAGTCACTCGGATTCTGTAGGACAAAAAATATAGACATCAGATAAGTGATATTTTTAGACATTTCTGCCACCTATCAAGCAAATGTATTTAAGCCCGTTTTAAGGAGGGAGGTTTTTTTTTTATATATATACTGTATCCCTTCTTTCAACATCATTTGGAAGTAGAAGTCAACCCCATTTTCAGTGTGACATCAACACACAGTCTGATTGATCAGCAGCCAATTGCAAAACAGTTTTGAATGGGAATTGATCCCACATCGACTGCATGAAAATCTACTATATAAATTACTACAATTCCAAAATCAATTATTTGGGCTCATGGTTTATTTTGTCCATAAGTTAACCATATAGATAGCCAAAAATACTCCAACAGGTACTGCTGGATAATTAGACTACTAGAAAAACATTTTGTTTACAATTGTCAAAATGGACATACTAAATTGTCCTTTGGTGCGATTGGGTGTGTGAATGGTAGTGCGTCTCTGTGTGCCCTGCAATTGGCTGGCAGCCAGGTGAGGGTGTCCCCTGCCAACTAACGGAAGTCAGCTGTGATAGGCACCAGCAAGTCTGCGACCCTGGGGATAAGAGGCTATAGAAAATGGATGGACGAATGTCAAAACTCATGCAAATACATTTATTTAAAGCTGAGCAATGCATGCAAGATGTGTAAGTGATGAATTTGTTTTTAGAAGTATTATTCTTCATTTAAAAAAAAAATAATAATTGGGGTGAATACTATAGTTTCTGTCAGAGGGCCGGGATGACTGTGATAAAATACATTTTGGGTGTATTTGTCACACTTCCTACTAGTTTTGAAATCAGAGAGAGGGTGAGAGCAAAAAGCGCTTGCTTTTCCCCCCAAACAATTTCAAATTGACTTACAAATGTGATATTTTGACCGGAAACTTGAATTGGAATGGGCATTTTGCGAGCCACGTGAGATGATGTGGCGGGCCGGATCTGGCCCCCGGGCCTTGAGTTTGACACCTGTGCTATAGTATGATGACATATTGATGAATTAAGTTTTTCCCAGTTCACAGCTTTGCACCAGTTCACAGCTTTGCACACTTTAGGGAACATTTCTTCAGTCAGCGTTAAGATGTGGATGACTTTAATTTCACAGCTGTGCATTTTCAAGGTAATATCTTGCATTTCTTTAAGTGTTTTAAGTGAGATCATTTTAATCTGAAGATGTTCCAAAATTTTTGTCATGTATTTCACAACTAAGCTTTATGTGCAGTTTGTATGTACATCTAAGTTTTTTTTTTTTTTTTTTTTACTTTGTTTTGCTACTGCTTGCTGCCAGGTCAGCTTTGCAAATGAGAATCTTGGATGAATAAAGGTTGAAATAAATGCAAACGATTAAAAGAACGATTTTAAGTAGATTAAAACAAGCTATAACCTTTATTATTATTATTATTATTATTATTATTATTATTATTATTATTATTATTATTATTATTAACCACATGAGCCAAAGTGTTTATGATTTGTTTGCCTTCACAAGAACATTAATTGCTTGTAAATGAGCAGTTTTCAAACATGCAGATTCATTATATCAAAAGAGACAACAGTCTGTGACCTGCCGGACATGAGCAACGATAGCTTATCGATGGCGGTCTTCCCTTCTACGGCGAAGCAGTGGTCCTTCTCCAAGGTGTGGATATCTCTGTCACAGCAAGAAACTATTTTCCCAAACTGTGTGAGTGACACTCCGATTTTCTTGAACACACAGTTGTAAAGGTCCTGGAAGTCCTTGTCGAATGAGACGCTCCTAATTCTGTAGGTAACGTGGAGAAGCTGACCCAAGCACACGAAGCACAGCGCCAAACACCAGAGGAACGCGTCGGTGGTGCACGAGTCCGTCCAAGCCCACAGAGTGGCACAGAAGAAGCCCAGAGTCAGAAAAGTCAACACATAGAAGAGTCCGTAAATACCGCTGCCTCCCATGTAGCCGAGGAAAAGAAAGACGTTGGCGAGGTGGAACACCGAACTCTCCGAGCCCTCTCTCCATTTATCACACTGGGGGTATCCGCTCTCTGCCGGCTGTGCCGTCATATTCATGGTATCAAAGTCAGGACGCTCCATCTTTTTAAAAGTGATCAAAACACAGTTCTAATTTAACGCATTCCACCGTCAACATCAAGGCTCCCGCGGACATAGTGAAACGAGAAAGACAGTCACCAAATGACAACTGCAGGTAGATAAACTCACTGTCGACACCTGTCGTTGTCAATCGACAGAGTTCTGTAGCGGCAGCACCGGAAATAGGTTCAACTGTCAAACAATACAAACGGAAGTTTATGAGACACTTCACCAGATTTTATAGCCGCGGTAGGACTTTCATTGACGACATGAAAAAATGGCAAATGTTATATTTGAGTAGGATAAAATGTGTTTATTTATCCAGATGACTGTCCTAAAGTGTGTCCAACTTTAGCTTTTTACAGGCTTAATGACGTGACAAAAACTTGGAAACGAATTGGAACACTGGAATAAACTGAGCATTCGCAAAGAAAGGTTTGCCTAAAGCTGAATAAAGGACATTACTATCTAAACGTCGCCGCATTTTACACAACCGAATTTCCATTACAATGTCTTGGTGGACATTAAAGAATGCAAAAAAACAAAACAAAAAAAAAAACGTCTTTTGTCAATTTACCACTTCACAGAGAAGAGTTTTTAACAGACCTTCAAAATCTGAATAAAATTGTTTTTTGTTTGTTTTCCCGTGGCATGATGATGTCAGTCAAACTTGTGGTGTGGTAGCTTAGGGTGAATAGAATAGAATTATTTTCATTATACAGCAGGTATACAGCGGAATTGGGAGTGCTGCCCCCATTGGCACATATTAATTCATGAACAATAAATAGAATATCATCTGTAGTTTCATAGGAATGCTATTGTTATTATTATTATTATTATTATTATTTTCAGTGTTTGTGTTTTCTTAATCAGAGTGTTAATGCCAACGACAAGAAAACAACTATTTTTAGGCATAAATGTGCAATATTATGCTCTTTCCCCTCTTTATATTTTTGGCTTGAGTTAAATTCAAGTAGTTGTGTTGAGTAAACAATTGGTGTCCTTGTGTACCTACCTCATGAATGTGACTGATGTTTTTCTGCATGCAGAAAATGAGAGGGGGTAATAAATCTGGAGCAAAAAATGAGGACAGAGTATATTCCATATTCCCATGACATATGGCAAGAGTCAGGAAGGACACTCTTGCTGGGTCTGACCCCTTTTTTCAGACAGGGACACTATAAAACAAAATAAAATGTTATTCCAGATTGTGAGAAATTTATAATACTGTATACTGAGATATTGAAGGCACATGATGGAATTCTGGAATTACTGTATGTATGTCTATAAGGTGTGTGCATATATTTTTGACAAGATGCCTAAAGCTTTGGGAATTATCTTCACAGTGCTCAGATATCACCAGACAGCCAACACCAACTATTTATAGCATACTCCACGTTGGTCTCATTGCTGTGTATGGTGAGTGCAGTACATGTGACTTTTAAAGTAAAATGGAGGTACAACCTCAAAGGCCACAATAATGGGTTGTATCAACATAACATTTATAAAATGTAAACATTCACAGATTAAGGGTGGCATGGATGCAGACTGGTTAGCACATTTGCTTCGCAGTCCAGAGGTCCTGGGTTCAATTCCAGCCTCTGCCTTCCTGTGTGGAGTATGCATGTTCTTCCCGTGCTCGCATTCCAAAAAAAAAAAAAAAGCATGATGGTAAGCATATTGGACACTCTTACTGCCCTTAGGTGTGATTGTGAGTGTTAATGATTGTTTGTCTCTTTGTGCGATTGGCTGGCAACCATTTTAGGGTGTTCCCTGCCTACTGCCCAATGACCACTGGGATACGCACTGATAAATCGTGTTTATACATTGCCAGTGTGCTTTCCTTTTTACCTCCATGTAATTTAATAGAAGTAGACAGTCATTTCCACCCTCTCATCCTTAAACCAAAGAAGCAACAGTCATGATGGGTAGAAGTTCATGTTGATTGCATGAAGTGATGAATCATAGCATTCTTTGATGAGCAAAATGACTTTGGAGTGGTTGAAGACCACTTGATGTGCTTCCACAGTTACATGATGGATTGTAACCAGGACAACCAACATGGTAGCCTCAACACAGTCTATTACCCACTGATTACTGGCTCCAATTGACATCAAGTGACATTTTGTGGTAATTTCCATCCTAACAATTTGTAGGCCCAAAGCCCAGTTTGGCTTAAAATAATAATGATAATAATAATTAAAAAAAAGGAAATCAACATTTGATAAACAAACAAAGAAAATTCACAGCAGAGGGATTAGTTTGATTTCCAGTTCTACAGACATTATTTATTGTTTCACTGCTGTGACTGGTACCATTCTGTGATGTCATAGCAAAAAAAAAAAACTTTAAGAGAGGAAAAGCGAAACGCACTTGTGTTATTTTGTATAAATGTATGCTCATTTTTCTCCGTTTCAGATCTGTGATTTGCGGCAGTAATAAATTCTTTGACATTAACACTGATTGGATGACGTCACATAACAAATGACATACCTGACTGAACCAGTTAAAGCTTTTTCCACCACCTAGTGGACAAAAGCTGAATGATCCACTCAATGTTCCTCCAGCCTACGAATGCGATTTCGGTTAGCATTTATTACATACATACGTCAATACAACACACTCACATTGTGAAGAAATTCTATTATTAGTATTTTTTAAAAGATAGAATAATCGCATAAAAAAGCCCTGTTTCTTATTATGAGACGATGATGAATTGCTTTTCCCCCAATGAAACTATTAAAATGTATGTTCTACTTTTACTTGGGTTACCTTTGTGACGTATATTTTTGGTCGTCTTTAACATTTAAAGTGCAGAAACAGGACAAAAAGAAATGAGGATTTCATACCACTCTAGCGGGACAAATATCTTAGGGCTGCTCTTGATGCAAGTCAATGCATAATTAATACATTTTAGTTTCATTGTCTTTTCAAACTCTATTTATACACAGTAGGAGATACATTTTTTGTTCCAGATCAATTCTTTAAATGTTCCATTAATTGCGGAATTAATTCCTTTGAGTCTCTTCAAAAAGAAATGAAACCATAACCAAATAATATCCATCTAACTTCAGCGCGTCAATGCTTGTTATATTCTTCCCACTGGGTGTCACTATTGTCCAAGACTGTTTCCCTTTGTACAGCTGGTGAAGTTCTGCTGTAAACGAGTCTGAACTTCAGAACTACTAGCATTTCCAAAAAGTCGTCTTTATTAGTGGATCAATAGAAAAAGCATGTAAAAATACTACATAAAAATTTGAGAAAGAGAAAAAATGAATATCTATCCCATTCATTCTTACACCCCTTAGTCCTGAAGCGTCAAACTCGAGTTGACAATGGCCTGTGTTCAGCATGTTTTCCAAGTCTTCCTTTGCAACAGACTTGATTCAAATGATCAGACCCATTGTGGAGTTCCTGCAGAGCTTGATGATGAGCTGACCATTTGAATCAGGTGTGGTGCAAAGAAAGACTTGAAAAACATGCAGGACATTGTGGATTGGAGTATGATGGTTCAAGACTGGCAGAATAGTCATTGTGTGGCGTTTGCATATTCTTATACCCACATTCCAAAAGCAATCATGTTAAGGTCACTGAAGAGTGTGATGTGTCTAAATGTCAATGTGTGTGGGAATGTATGATTGTCTATTTGTTCCGTGTGATTGGCTCAAGAGTAGTCCAGAGTGTACCCCACAGCTCACTCAAAGTCATATCGGTTAGACTCCAGATCACCTATGAGCCACATGATGATAAGTGGCATACAAAATGGATGGTGAACCATCTTCTGGCACAGCAAGAGGACTGAAATGAATTTCACTTTTGCTTGTATTCATTTATCTTTTGAATCTAATGGGGTTATTGTGTCATTACTCTAGCTATTGCTAAATGCTATCTCGAATGATAGTTCAACAGTACTGAACAGTTCAATGTACAGACCATTAACCAACCTTTTTCGCTCCATCCTGGTCTTCTGCCAGTGTAAAATTTGTATCCTCTGACAATGCAACTTGAGTTAAAATGAAGCTTTTTTGACATGTGGCTAATTTT
This sequence comes from Hippichthys cyanospilos, assembly GCF_059441005.1. Taxonomy (NCBI): domain Eukaryota; kingdom Metazoa; phylum Chordata; class Actinopteri; order Syngnathiformes; family Syngnathidae; genus Hippichthys; species Hippichthys cyanospilos. The sequence continues at coordinate 7,894,941 of NC_142371.1, forward strand.
TGTTTGTCAAATAAATGATAACATGTTTCCATAAACTCACTGCAACGTGCTCACGGACAAGTCATTGCTGTTTAGCGCACTGAATAAGTATTTCTATAGGTTTCTGAGAGTTACTACCGTGTGAGAGATCAATGAATGCACCTCCAGTGAATACAGTACTCTTCACCAGGGAGCTAGCACTTTTTTTTTTTTTTTTTTTTAAAACCTTATCCATAAAACTAAAAATCAATTTGCACAATATATATTGTGGTCTCACCTTGAAAACCACAAGAAATACAAGCTTGAGATGATCTGACATTATTTCCCATGATTTTAGATACAGAAGCAGAGTGGACTTCTAGTTCCCATGAACTTAAATATTTTAAAAAGTCTGGGGCATCAGGATGCACCCTACATGTAATTAAAGCAAGACAATGGAGTTCAGCAAACCAGTGGAAACCCAGGAGACGAGGATCAAAATCAGGACTGTCACAATTAAACTTGGACATCAGAGCACCCAAGATATGACAGCACTGTCTCCAAGTGCCCAGGCAGTACAGCAAATAAGGGATAGCTAGGCTGAAAAAATCTTGTTTTGGCTTCTGTCTGCTAGGGGGAATTGATCAAAAAAAAAAAAAAAAGAGCAATTTAGCCGGACCTCAAGGTGGAATTTCCGTTTACAAAAAAAAAAAAGTACAAAACCTTTGGAAAACTACTACTTCGATTTACCAACTATTCTAATGTAAACAAGTTTCACTCTTGACACATTTTTTTTTTACTTTCTTTGTTATATTTTTTCTTCTGTGAATAAGCCCTCAATGTGGGCCCAAAGAAAGTGAAAAGTGCAAATGATTGTGCAATTGGAAAGCCCTGGAAAGTGTCATGGTTGTGATCGCATCCAGTGAGCTCACGCCAGGTTGTGGTGGGTGCGTGCACACAATGATGAAACACAATGAAAACAATGATTCTTGTAATTAACTAGCATTGATTTACACAGATTTCAGTTTTAGATTTGTTTCCGATACAGTGTCTGATAGCAAAAACTATAAGGCATTATAAATTTTAATAGACATAAATAATAGTAATAATGTGACAGGCACTGCACGATTATGGCCAAAACAATAATCACGATTATTTTGATCAATATTGAAATCACGATTATTCGTCATGCTTGGTCAAACATGTCTTTTTGTTGCCATTTTTTAAGCAAGCAAAATATAAACAAGGCTTCAAGGCTTGATACTTACAATTAATAATAGTAAACTAAAATAAATAAAGTAAAGAATAATTGATGGAAAAAATTTGTCACACAGGGCCTGACAGCTACAGTAACTTATTTGCTGAGTGCAAACCAATGAAAAAATAAGCCTGCTTAAAACAAAGCACACTATTTACTTTTAAGCAAATTTTAATCAATCAGCAGCCAAAATGCCATTTTCGGTCATTTCAAGTCAAATTTATTCCAACTTTTTTCCAATCAGATTTTTTTTTAAATGGGTCTCAATTGACAGCTTGCACTGTAAATATTAGAAATCGGGTGAGAAACTCAATGTCATTTCACACTAAAATTAGATGCTTTTGTCATGCAAACTTGTGGGAAACATTCCCCACAGGTGGTAGTGCTTGATTTGACTTGTAATAAAAAAAAAAGAAAAAAAGGGCTCGATATTTTACATGTTAATATTGCCGTGGATCAGCTTAATTAACCGTAGCAGCCAATATCGTGATCGCGATTAAAACTCAAATACTTGTGCAGCCCTAAACATGACTATCAGAAATGGTCATGAAATCGACAGAGATGAGACCCTATAGCAAGGACTGTCAGCAATACTGTAGGTCAGTGGTCCCCAACCCCCGGTCCGTGGATCAACTGGTACTGGGCCGCGTGGGCTGCACCTGAAATAATGTTTTGGAGCTGATTTAGTTTAACAGTTCATAAGTTTGTGCTTGATCTTTGTTTTTTGGCGCCGCCTCTGTTGATATTACATACTGTACATACTGAGAAGGATGATGTGGGGTTTGTAGAGTAGCCAGCAACGAAGGCGTTGACCGGTCCGTGGCGATCAAAAGGTTGGGGACCACTGCTGTAGGTACATGAAACGGTGACAATGATGTGGCAAAATACTTGCGAAATAGAAATACATAACAGTCGGCAAAAACAGCAGTTTCTGTTTATCACATGCAATCAAGCGACTGTGGCACTCCCATCAGTTAGCAGACTTGGCTCCAAAGCGCCATTATGTGGAAGAGGATCAATCATGCAGCACATGTGTGCACCATCAAGGGAGAGGCAGACTTCAGAAAGCAAACAGCAGCTATGCAGCTAAAAGTTGTGAGTTGTCCTGACACCAAGCGAGTTGCAGGAATTCTTTGCAAACAAGCAAGGCCACTGATTTAGCAGTAAAACAAATGCTGCTTTGATACACACCCATAGCAGCTACTGCTTCATAGATTGATGGCATCGGGAGAAGGAAGGCAAGGTGACCTGAAAGTTGAACTAAAGCGCAAGTGAGGAAACCAGAAGGACACTTATGTAGCATGGCTTCAAGTGATGATAGGCTAAATCACCTTTCCTTTTCAATAAGAGAAGATATTATTTCTACTTGATCATAAATGGAAAATTAATTTGTTGTTTATCAGGACATATTGCAGAAGACTTTATGACCACATGTCTGAATGGAAGCTGAACAAAAGATAAGTGCTGCAACAGCACAACGAACCAAAGGACAGAGATAAATCACAAACAGAATGACTTGAATGGGGGGGGGGGTCTTTTGAAGCGGGCCTATCAAAAAATAAAAGATGGTGTGGAAATTATCTAAGCAAACATTTCACATAGGTATCCACAAGAATATTGCTGACAGTTTTGTTCCAATTGCCCCTTACCATTTTTGAAGGTTTGATTTGCAAATTCTGGACACTTGATTGAGGATATTGCTGGCAAGACTTTGCTTAGGAATTTATAGCAGGTTGATTCATCCATTCTTTCACTGCCAGGATGAAAACACTCTCCTGAATCTGAAATTTGACTTCCCAATGGACCCCTCTTTCTACAGAACCCCAAAACAGACCCCACCTGTGAGGCTGAGAGCATCCCCCCTCCAATCCCGCTTCTTAGAAAGGGGAATCACCAACCCAGTGGCACTGTTTCCAATGTACAAGCTATGTTGCAGAGATGTGTCAAACACAACAGTTCCACAACCTACAGCTTTTAGAAACTGGCTGGATCTCATCCACCCCATGGGCCCTGCGACCAAAACAGCTTTCTAAGTACTACACTGACCTTAACCCAAAAAATAGGAAAGCACAACCAAGAGAAATTAAGATAAATTATATTCCTCCACTGATTAAGATTATAAAGACGTCGATTGGACATCGCATGTGGTGCGTTCACATACAGTCGGACATTTCAAAATCAGAAAGAAAAATAGTCTGTCGATGTCAAAATAGTCTGTTAACGACTACAATTGTCTAAATCTAGGGTCTTCAATCCTGGTCCTCGAAGGTCGTTCTGTTGGATGTTTTGTATGTCTCCGGGCTACAACACACCTGATTCAAATAATCAGACAATCAGCATGGTCTGCTGAAGCTGGCAAAAAATTCTGAGCATCTGAATTAGGTGTCTTGCAGCAGGGGAGGCATACAAAACATCCAGGAGACTGATCCTCGAGGACCAGGAGTGAAGATCATTGGTCTAAATCAGGGGTCACCAATCTTTTTGAAACTGCGAGCTACTTGTTTGGTACTGAGTCATACAAAGTCCTACTAGTTTATGTGAAGACACTGATCATGTTCATGATTTTTCACAATAATTAAGGAACAGCACTATTAAATTCGTAAATCAAGTGTAATCTGTGATGTAAATATAATACATATATAATTCTTTGTAACCTGCAGTCTACTCATGTGATCTCTGGGAGCGACCTGGTACCAGCGGGCAGCCCGTTGGCGACCCCTGGTCTAAATAATGTGGACTTCCTATCAAGATATAAAAGCTGACATATATCAAGAAGAACTATGGGGGTGAAATTCCTTCAACATTTTATTTAATTACAATGTACTTAAATACAATAAATCTAGTTACTTATATTTATTACACCTAAGCAAATATTTAGGCTTCCATTCTAGTGATCGGTATGTCAGAGTCAAAATAAAGACTAAACCTGCCTGTGTTATATATAATTATTATAATCATTAGATTAATTAATCGAGCACATTAAATTTCGTCCCTGTTAAACAGGAATTGAAACACTGAACAAGAATAGTGCTTAGAGCCTGTGCAGTTTTACCGACCCGTGCAGGTCCAGAAGTTGATTGGCTTTGGCGATGTGAAGTTTTCAGAGAAGCGTTTTTTCTTTTTACTCTTGTTTTTCTGTTAAGCCAAACATTTTTATTTTGGTGCATTCCCAGAAAGCACCATTCAATTCTCCCAGTCACCCAATTCCATGTCTCACTGTCAAAATGGTAATTGGACTTTGACTTATATAGTGCTTTTCTCCCTTAGGTACTTAAAATGCTTCATACAGCATCAGGAGGTTCAGTGTCTTACTCAGGGCACTTCGACATGGGCGCATTGGCAGAAGATCGAACCTACAATGCCTGGGATTGTGAGAAAACCACTCTACCACTGAGCCATGCCGGCCAACATAGGGGCCTTCCCTCTACTTGTACTACCTTTACTGTAGCGGTTCTTGTCATTGTATTAGTGGATGTAGTGCTAATGGTGGAAAAAAAAAAAAAAATTCTAGTCCATTGTCCAAAGTGATTGTGATAGAACAAATAAATACATATTGCACTTTCTAATATTTCTGTAGTCTACTAAAAAGCAGATGTACAGCTTCAAATTAATTTGAGCCTTTTCTGTTATAGACAGACAGACAGGCAGACACACATGCACGCATGCACGCCATCTGGCCAACATTGTGTTTTTCCCGTGCCAGCAGTAATGAAATCAAGGTGCAGATGTGATCATGGGAAACAAAGGGAGGATATGTTCACAATTACAAACAGTTTGTTACAAATCTGTCAAAGGCACCGAGCACCAAAAACCTTGACCCCAAAAGATCTGTCAGACTGCTATTATGGCATCATGAATTTTGAATGTCTCATATGTTGTGAAATTAGTAGCTCAACCTATTTTGGAAAAAAAAAAGAAAACGCTTTTGAAGATGCAAACCTGAATCATAAGACAAATCTGTGTTTGAGCTCAGTAACCAGCCAATTGAGAAATTTGAGTTGTATGTGTGTGTGTGTGTGTGTGTGTGTGTGTGTGTGTGTGTGTGCGTGCGTGCGTGCGTACGTATGTACGTATTTATTTATTTATTTATTTACGTATTATGGGGACTTGTTCATTTATACTTGATTTCTGACTTTCACTTTTGAAGATGCCTTTGTCCAAACCGCAAAAGTACTGGGAAGGCTAGTCAAAAGAAAAAATCTGTGCCGATGACAACAATGTACTTACCGCCAGCACGTGAACCGTAAGTAGATCTAATTTCAGCCAGCATCAAAGGATTAAGTGTGTGTTTGCATTTTTCTTATGCCTTTCGAGAATCAACCCTAACTGTACAACAATGAAAGTGGGAGAAGAATGTAAAAGAAATTTAAGCACGCGAATATAACTTGAAAAAAAAAAAAAGATGTATTGGACGTAAAGCCATATTTAACCATTTAGAGTAGAGCAAGGGTGGGCAACTCCAGCCCTCAAGGGCCGGTCGGTGTCCTGCATGTTTTCCAGTTTTCTCTCCTTGACACACCTGATTTAAACCATTAGCTCATCAACAAGCTCTGCTGGAGCTTGAAAACAATCCTAATCATTTGAATCAGGTGTGTTTGAGAGAGAAAACTTGAAAACAAGCAGGACACTAGCCCCGAGGCCTCGAATTGCCCACCCCTGATTTAGAGTAGACTTACAAAAAGTAGATGCTTTTTAATATGTTTTATAATCATAAACAATAAGAATTATGGTACCTGTGTGCGCTGCGATTGGCTTGCAACCAGTCAAGGCTGTCCCCTGCCTATTGTCTGGAGGACAGCTGGGATAGGCATCAGCCATCCAGCGACCCTAGTGGGGACAAGAGGCTATGAAAAACACATGGATGGATGAAGACATGCACCATTCAGGCCTGCAATGCTCAGAATTTGGCTGCTTGCCTCTTGATCAAATCCACCAAAATTGTGTTACACTACTTTCATCGGGGTGACATGGTGGAAGACATGTTTGCACATCTACCTCGCATTTCTGAAGTTGCGGGTTTGATTTTGCATGTTCTCCGGGTGCACCCGTTTCCTCCCACTTTACCAAAAAGCTACATGCTAGGTAAAACCACTCCAATTTTCCAAGTTGCAAGGTGTGTAAGTGAGTGTGAATGGTTGCTCGTCCATATGTGCCCTGTGATTGGCTGGCAACAAGTTCAGGGTGTGGCTTGCCTACTGAATGAAGACCGCTGGGATAGGCACCTCTGCCCTGTGACCCCCATGAGAATGAGCGGTCATCATGATGGATGTATACTTGAACCAGTTCAGACTACTTACAGTGCAGCGGCACTCCCAATTACCTGTGTACAATGACAAATTTGACAAAATTCCCTAAAATGCAAATAGGCCTGTGCCTGAATAATCTTCAATATGTAAAACATTTTCTGTCTTGGTTCTTGTGTGGTGTCTGCAAAAATCGAGCCGAGATGTGAGTGGGAATGATTTGATTTGATTTGATTTGTTTGACTATTGCAGACCCGATCCGTTTGGTAGGCATGGTAAAATCACTTGCAGATGCATCAGAGTTAGAAATTTGAGCAGAATGTTATGTGATTGTTCCTCCTACCAGTAATTTGTAATAGTCAACATCATACATAATACACATAAATAAACTAATGATCGTCACAAGGTCAAGTAGGATAGAAATTTTGACTTGGCACACATAAATGAGCTGAAGCATGGATGAATGCCGATCAATATGAGGGCAGTCTGTAGTTGAACAATGACTTAGTGATTCAGTTACAATCACTTTACTTTTTTTTCAGCGCAGTTCTGATTCTTTGTAGAAAATCTAAAGGCTTTTCTTTCTGGAACGGGTCACAATAGGCTCCAAGAATCTTTAAAAACAGTGACTACTTACTTTATTTAGCTGTTTTCAATAATAAAAGTAAATATTTGGTCTGTAGTTCATTTGATAACAGTTTTTTTTCACGTACATTTGATAACCTTAAAACTTGCGCATCTTTTAACATACTGCCGACAGAAAATTACATGACCAGTGCTCAAAGGCTAGAAAATGGCCCATCATTGCTCCCCTGTTGGGCATGTGATATTCACAAGCTGAGCTTGTTCGTTACGTTAGCCTTCGGCACATGTGATGTATTAACTTTTTATTGCTAAAATGGCTATATAAGTACACCATCCCTTTGCAGCCCTTTCCTATCACCAAGCCATACTGATTATTATTCCTTTCCCTTCGAATTGTCGTGCACTATGAACTTTAGAGATATTTTAGACTGATCCTCAAGAACTCAAGTCAAATTGAACAAAATACCACTCTTTTTATTTGTGGAATAATACTTACTTATGGAGCTGTATTTCAAATACAAATTAGTTCTGTTTATGATTCAAATAATTCCTGATGAAAGCCCAACACGATACTGTACATAATTGTATTTAATGCGATGCCGTACAATATGTATGTTTTTATTTAAGCGCGGTCAGGCTTAGATTTAGACGAGCGAGGGTTTCAGTCAGTTAATATGCGTGACACCAGACAAGCTGGAATCCTGGCTCCATCAGTACAATAGTGAGTAAGCCTTTGTATCTTAAGTGGATGATGGTTGTGCAATGGGATATGCGTTTCAAATTCAAAAACAGTGTCAGAGGCTATGGAAGAGTCTACATTTAGTGACAGCTGTATCAGAACGCTCATCACTAGAGTACAGATAGGCATCTTTGGCCTGTATACAACTTGTTGTGAGGCTGCAGTCTGATCTTAATGATCACTTTGAGCTGACATCAACAAGACAGGCAACACAATCTGCTGCAAAGTACATGAGAAGTTGTTTTGCAGACAGAGTTGTACAGGCTGGAGTGTGCTGATGACAACTGATAAAAAGAACTAAGAGTGGTCCCTAAAGCCCCAGCAAAACATTCACATGGTTCTTTAGGCTCTAAATGTTGGTAACCCAATCGCAACTTTCAGCCAAAATCGAAAATATTGTGGAGCATTCTGCTTTTCAAAATGACAGGATTCGTGAGTGCTGAAAATAATGAATGGCACTTCTCCCACATCTACATGGAAATTAACTTGACTTGAAAAGTGTGTGGCAATAGTTAAAAAAATACTATACAGTTGATTTAGGTTTTCTCAGGGAATGACTCACAAAGAATCAAATGAAACACAACTACATACATTTAAGCTCACATATGTGACATTTATGACTCAAAGATCTGTGTAGGCCCGGGGCATGTTGTTGCAGGTAAAGAGGAGCAGATGAGGTATGCCATCAATCCTTGCTTATCGCCATGTCTGTGACTTTGAAGGCTTATCAGACACCTGACCATAACAAAGGTATATTCAGAGAGAACTCATGCAAGAATACACTGTAACATTCTGGTCCATGCTTTCACACTAGAGGATGAGTTTGACAGTTAACATATGTTTCAAAGACTTTAGGAAAAACATATTGTCATTCATATGAGTGTAAAAACATAGAGATGTTAAAAACAAAACAAATATTGTATATTTATACACTTTCAGCTAAAATGTCAATATATTATTATAATTATACAACAATGAATTAAGAAAAATGTTCATTCCGCATATTTCATAAATACAAAATTTGGAACACACCACTGTGACACGTTGTGACAATGTTTGAGACCAGAGCTTTTTTCAGCAAAAGAGTACAAGAGAGCGCAAAGTGAAAAAATGCACAGTAAAAGTAGTATGTTTTATTAGTTGCAACACAGTTCAATCAATGATGAGACATACACATGTATTCCCAAAATAATGTTGTTTTTAGTAGAACGACTATCCCTTCCTTAAAAAACGGATCAATTTACTGTTTTAATTAGGTGACAAGATTTTAAAAACTAAATCACTTCGATTTTGAAACTCATTTGCAATAAATTCTCAGCAGAAACTCTTTGAAACAAATGTAATCAAAGTCAAGGTAGTGACTGGTGCTATTACTTTAGCTAATGCTAATTGCCATTTTGAATGGCAGTTCAACAGTGTGAAACAAGTCAGAAACTTTATATAACTTTGTTATATAACTTTTATTATTATTTATATTTATTATTTTCAATTATATAACTTTTTCATACTGTGTTAGTGGTCATTAAAACATCTAGAGTCAACTGCCAAATTCAAGTTTGTACAATACTTGCTTTTGCTAATCCAAGCTGCTATCGATCATTGAATACAAGTGTTTGTTTTTTCTCATGAAACTGAAAATGACAATATACAAAATGCTTCGCGGTCCCACATTAGCAACGTGCCCCCTGAAACGCTTAGTTCCATTTGATCCAACTTAATTCCTCAGGAGTTTTAGACATGGAAGAAGTAAGTAGTTCTGGTTTAAGGCAAACATGAATGTGAAAGGAATTTAATGGTTAAATTCCTTTTTAGTTGATTTATTGAGTAACTCACGATGACAACTGTGTGATTGATATACATGTGCCCCAAATAATTGGGTGGATGACTAGGTTTTAAAAAAAATATAAAAATAATCACGGGAATCACACTCGTTTGGGAAGGGCACACCTTTGCTCAGACTCATGTCTTCCCTAGACCACAACTATGGGATCTAGTACCTTGAGCCTGGGCCACTGTCTAATTGCTACACACAGTCCTTGTGATTCCTTTATCTTCTTGGGCTGTCCTTTCAAATGATTTACAGGATAGATAGGCAGTGTCGGGTTACTTCCGCCATACAACAATACCGTTACCTGCCTTGCATTTGTCCAGTTAAATTAGATCAAAAAATTGAGAGTAATTTCAAATTGTAACATACTTGTATCCACCCTGCAAAGTGCTGAATGTTTGACTCCAAACGTGGACGCAGGACGAGGCACCATCAGTTGTTGAGAGGAAATAACATGAGAACAGCCTGAAGAAAATAACTGCACCTGATTCTGATTATCCCTTCCACATAGACCTGTTGTTTTAAGGCGCGGTGAAGCCTTGGGAGTTGAGACAAATTCAGCAGATTTGTAAGGTTTCTTTTTTTAAAGCCAAGCGTTTACCTCCTAATGTTAGAACAAGGAACCCTTAATTGTAATCAATTAAAGAATTGTGCTTTAAAAGATTTTATCAAAAGGCAGATGGCTGTGTGGTTTCACCCTTGAGAAGGGGTGTCAAACTCAATTTAGCAGGGGTCCCATGAAGGAAAGTCGATTCTCAAGTGAAGACAAAACAAAGTGAACGACATTATGCAAGAAATTGATGTATGAAAATGAATGCTTATTGTAGATTTGGCAATTTCTATTTTCAAAAAAGGCTTTGTTTTTAACTTCAGTCAAATTGTATTCCACAACACGTTTTTTATGTTTTCGTCGGAGACATAGATTTGCTATTTTGAAAAGTTCCCTGGCTGCAAACATGATTTTGTTGTAGAGTTCTACTGTATACAAACTGTGTGTGTGCATGTGTGTGTGTGTTTATCACATGCTTCAGTTTATAATGTTAGCTGTTTTTTTTTTTTTTTTTTTGGGGAGAATCTTGGTCCTCGTCCATCTCAGTTCCAAAATCCCATCAGCACCCTTATTGTTTCTCTGCACCAGCAGTCATTTAAGGCCAACCAATGTGGGCTTAATCATTTGGCAGTGTGGTGTAGTTGTGTTCTTTGATATTTAAATGGGAGAGGTTTGGTTATAGAAACAATGAAAGGAATTTTTGTCACGAGTGACTGTGAAGCAACTGTGAAAAATGTGTGACTTAAATGTAAGGAAGTGTGAGGAAGTGATTTACAGTACTTACATTACCAACTTTAATCAGTGATTTGTAGGTTAAAATCAACCCTGATGAAGTTATGGGACAAGCAGGCACGCTGAAAACAAAAGAGTGCTTAATGTCTTCTCTGAGTCCCTATCAAGTGTCGCTGCAGCGTAAATTAAGTCTAATTGTGCTCTCGAAAAATTTTTGCCAAGCATGCTTTATGTTACAGGAAATACTGAGATGAAACTGAACTCAACACTGTAGAGTCAGTGACAATTCAATATTTTTATTTTGCTGTGAGAGCTCTATCTATTACCAGAAAAATCCCACAGCATCTTCCTTATGTCTCATATTATTCTGAATTCGACTTATTTTCAATGGAAGATGACACAAATCAATGAGGTATACTATATGTTGACCATATTTCACAATTCGCAGCATGGTGGATGAGTGGTTGATAAGTCTCCTTTAAAGTTCAGGGTTAGCATCTCAGCTCTGGTATTCCTGCCTGTTGTTTGCATGCCCAGCTTCCTTTTTTTTTTTTTTTTTATTGGTATTTCCATCTTCCTACCACATTCCAAAAAACATCCAAACATCCATGTCTGTCTCGATATTTTCCCTGTGCCTGGCAGCCAGGCCAGGGTGAACCCCACCCTTTTCCAGTCAACTGGGCCAGTCTCAAGCTTACCCCCAATCTTAATGAGGATAAGCATTATAGAAAATGACTATTAATGCTATTTCACAATGTGTCTGTGGAAGCTATGAGCCAGCAGACGACGTAAGACTTCACCCCACCATAGCTCTACCAACCAGAGCCCAGGCTAATATCCCCCTTTCTCCTCACCCTCCCCTTCCCTTGTGGTCTACGTGCCGAGTCGCAGCATCTCAACTCTCTCTCCTCTCTATTTGATTGAACACCCCCCCCATCCTCCCCTTCCTGTGTGAGCTAGAATCACCCCATGTGGCTGGCTTTCACCATCCGTGTTTAGTACACCCTCAGCCATTACATTTTTTATTGTAACATTAAGTAAAATTGACTATGTAGATTTGAAATTTAATAGTGACCATTTTTGTAGACTTATAGAAGTGAATTATGAGAATCGTGGAACTATTCCATTCATTCATACATCACCTGGACATAACTATAGGATTCTAATTTTCTATTTGGCATTTGTTTGATTGCGTTTTCTCATGAAATTTCAGCTAACGTTCCATAATTTTGAATGCTAGTTTGAATTGACACCTTTGTGTGAGACTTGTGAGAGTGATCAGTCCAGAGTGTTTGCTTGTGATTGGGAGATGAACAGGGTAGGAAAAGTCAAAAATGGGGACAGGGCTGTCGTATTGAGTTCTTCTGTTTTGCTTGACCCATTTTTGTATACATGAGGCAATTTATTTGACAATTAAAAATCATTTGTCAACTTTACTGATTTAAAGAAAGAACAGGACCTGAATGCAAATTGAACTGTACCACATCTTCATTTAAATGAATTATGAATTTTGTGTGTTTTAGACTAATTTGTAGGGGCGGTATAGATATGCTGCCAATATGCCATTGACCAAGTTTTCATCAAACCTGTCGTTTTAAATCCTGTGTACGTTGTAGGAGGCCATGATTGCGGGTTGTACATGTAAGCAAGAGAACTAGAATTCAAACACATACTATACCATTCAGATGTTTTGTCCCACAACCACAAGACATTTTTTACCCGTAAGCGTTATTCATTTGTTGGATGTCATTTTTATGACCAGGAAAATGTTAATCTAGTTTTTTTTAGGGCCTTGTACAGGAGCTGCTTTAGTGAAAGAGAAGCGCTTACGGAAATATATTGACAACATTTTTGGTCAAATCATCAAATTAAAAGCCCTGCTGGTAAAAGCCAGTCATCACATGGCTTTCTTGAATCACGCGTGACACCATTTTGAGGAATAACTTGGTGAAATAACTATGGGTATTCCCAAAAATGTTGGCAGTATGGGAAAGTTCCAGTTTCCAGTTACTCCCGTCCTTTGTTATTATAGGGTGCAAAATTTGCCTCCTACATATTTTGTTAAATCTGCCTGTGAGCACCATTCATTTATTCCATGGTTATCATGATTCCCATAATAAAGGTCTTAAGAATGTCAAAATACATAAAGTGTTTCCTCACCAGCTCGGGTGCGCAAAAGCTAGTTAAGTGTGTCAGCACCTGTGCTCAAATTAAAGGAAAAGTATAAACAATACCAAGAGGGGAAACAATAATTGTATATTCAGTTCCTTTTGGACAACATCCTTTTCTTACCAAGTTTGTGTATCTTACAATACACTGGCATTTTGTATATGCATGGGTCAAAAAGGTTAACATGATTTTCTGTCCCAAAACAATACATTATCTTCACTTCCTAAACCCTTTCATGGCCATTGACAAAAAAAAGTCACACAAAATACTTTTGGTTGTGTGCCTATGACAAGAACTATTATATCCACTACTTTTTTTTATGAATGTTTTCCTTTGACGTTAACCCATACAAAATAAAAAATTTATTAATATCATATTCTTTAGGAAACACATTAGTTATTAATGCTGAACCAGTCAGCATAACACAAATACATCTTAAATAATCAAAACTTTAATTAATTTGGAATTATTTTTGTATCCATTCAAAATATATTCATTCAAAATCATTGATTTTCACAGAATCACAGATTTCTGTGAATTTTTACAACATGTTCTTACCATGCAATTAAGTATGGTTTTATAAAAACAGATCACTGTCAAGATGATAATGCTTTGGAATAAGATGTCTTTCTCACATGCGTACCACTTTTGTGCATTTCTGTATATACTTACGCAAACTGTTATTTTGCCGTCAAAAACCCATTTTTACTGTTTTTGTTCTTTTTTTCCCCTTTTGTTTTATCAAAGGCAAAGACTGTTGAGATGGTTCAGATGCTACTAAAAATATTTGTGTCCGACTCACTGTTGTGCAGAAAAAACATCTTCCCAAAAAAAGCAAATTTTCTCCTTAAGTTCAAAATAGCTAGGTGTCACTCAAATGACTTATTTTCAAAAGTTAATTACTAAACAACGGAATAAATACTTACTTTTTCTAAATAAATAATGGCATCCTATCTTTCATATGGTACCACCAATGTGATAAAATACAATATTCTGTCGACCTTGAAAGAGGCGACAAATCTCAAAATCGTCTGTCACACTCGGGGTTGTTTTTCAGATGACGCCTGGCACTGAAAGAGTTATCATGTCATTACGTTTAAATTACATAACACTAAAAATCATCATTATCTACCAGTTTTGTGTCCTTTAGCAAGACACTGAACCTAATTTCTCTTCACAATTTCTCTTCATAAACAGTTTGGTAACTGACATTTACACAATTGTATTTTAGTGAACATTGTCATTCCAGCCTGTGACCATGGGGATGAGTGAGCATAACAGTGATTAAAAGAATAAAGATTATGAAGTCAAAGCTGTTGGAGTGATTGCGTTTGAGATAACTCTAGTTGACAACGCTAATATTAGCGCTTGTTCCCATGTTAATAGACTCATGTGGCATAACTTTTATTGTTCCATTGTCATTCAGCAATAAACTTAAGGATTTAAACAGTGTTTAACTTGTTGAATATATTATTGTGGATACTGTTTCTACACTCTTGTGGCCATCAATAATAGCAATATGGTAAACTCATTGTCTGCACAGGAACCAAATGTGTAATCGTGCTCACAATATTATGGTGGGAATGGCTGATTTTACATCCGTTATTCCCAATAACGGATTTTATGTCGAGGAAATGCTACCAAATCAAAGATTCACCTGCATCTCCAAAATTGATTGCACTCAAGTGAGTGAGTAGACATGCTTATTTAACCTTGGGGAGACATATCAGATCAATAAAAGAAAGGCCCTTCCCTGAGAATCATGACCAGATGCTGCAGATTTTTTCAATTTATCTGGAATTCTTTCCCATCCTTTCTCCTTCTTCAACACCAGCTTGTCTTTCTTGCCGGAGTCATTTGATATGGAAGAATGGTCCAGTGAAGGTACAGGAGTTTCTTGGTCAAGTTAACGGTATAGATTATTTATCCCATGCGTATATTAACATGATCGAAAATGACTGATATGGGATGTCTTAATGTCTATCAACATAATACTGAGAGGCACTCAAAACTCTTTTTGGCATTGCTTGGATTTGAAGGCCTTGAAAATGTGCAACGTCATGCTATCCTTCACTTGCCTTGATCTGCTGTATGGGAATTCATAAACAATAATTATGAAGGACAGGTACCTCTGCAAAAAGTTAATGTTAAACAATTCCTTGTATTCTTACAAAGTGAACACAGCTTCAAATGACCAACAGTGGGCCTCTGTAGAGCAGTGCTATGTCACTCGTAATTACGTCTGTCATCTTTAATGGATCTTTTTTTTTTTTCAATGTGATCTCATTAGAAAAAAAAAAATCACTGCAGTATTTCAATTTATGTAACCTTTTGTGGGGGAGCCTACTTATGTTATGTATAAATGGCATTCCTTCCACAGTTTGTAATCATTCCACAAATTGAAGGTTTTGAACATATGATAATGACGTTCCTCATGGTTCGCACATCATCTGATAAAGCAACGGATTAGTAGATCAATGAGAAAACTCTGCGGTTTATGGGGCTGTTCATGCAAATCCTTTGAATCCCGGTGGGCATAAATTAATAAAAGTTTTGTTTACATTTAGGGATAACAAAGTCTAATGACTCCAAAATGTTGTCTCAATTATACTGTGTTCAGGAGAAAAGTTAGTTAAGGTTCGAGAGAAAGCATGCAGAATTGCATTCAAAAAGTATTTT
Organism: Hippichthys cyanospilos; assembly: GCF_059441005.1. Taxonomy (NCBI): domain Eukaryota; kingdom Metazoa; phylum Chordata; class Actinopteri; order Syngnathiformes; family Syngnathidae; genus Hippichthys; species Hippichthys cyanospilos. The sequence continues at coordinate 7,910,682 of NC_142371.1, forward strand.
TAGCTAAAAGTAAATACTCATATTTAAAATACAAAAGCTGTGCAATGCTTGGGATTTTGGTATTGCTCGATTGCTCGATAGTATTTTGAATCATTTGTCCTAAGAGCCATTTTTATGCTCCAAAATGGTATTAAACAAAACTGAGAACACAAATGATTTGAGCTATAGCATGATAAGAGTGACCCAGGCGCATTCACAAAAAGGTATTGTGTGGGAAAGCAAAGCAAATAAATATAGGATCAATACTAACACTAATATCCATACAATTGCAACTTTAGGATCAATTCTATCGATACTTGAAATCAATCTGAACAGCCCTACAACACAAGGTACTTTGGGATGATCCAACCTCATCAGTGAACAAAAATCCAAAAGGTAGGTCCAAAAGGTACAGGAGTTACAAACAAACACTCTACAATAGCAGGGAACAGGGACACAACTGACAAGAACCTCTAGTGAAACTATCAATGCGAATAAAAATGCAAAAATATCCAGAAAGTGCTGAAAGGAGAAACGGAACTGCAGTCAGTACAAAGACACTAATGACACAACAGGGGATTCCTGGACAAGACACAAGCGAATGAAGGAGCTGATAGAAAGACACAAAGGACTGTGTACATGTGGACATGTGACACACGTGGACAGAATGACCTCATGAAAACAGGACAAGCCATGAACCACAAGAATACAAGAAATAATATGAAACAAAACGGAATCCAAATGTGAACAGAAACAGATCCTTCAGAGTTAAATCATTCCCAGAACAAAGCGTGCTATATGCATCAAAAGGTACCTTACATATATTATTTATAATAGCCCAGGAACTGATACCTGGGGCACTCCACAGATTACTTTCATTAATTCTGATTTGATCTAATTGAAGTGCACATGTTGTTTTCCGTTTGCAAGATTGTCAATAAGTTATGGAGGCTGGAGTAAACATTTGTGACTGGCACATCTTCAAACATACTTGCAAATATGTTTAAATTCGTTTCCAAGTTCATTCAAATCTCTTTTAAAATACCTTCAAACATATGTGGAGGTTAAGTGCTAAACAGATTGCATTTGAGCAAAATGCCACAGGGTACAGATGTACCATTTTCTTTTTCTTTTTTTTAACATTTGGGCTACATTATACCATTATGTTCAAAGATAAAGTAAGTACACGTTGTTTCTTAGTAATTTCATGGTTTATTATTATGCTATTCCGCATTTTTCACATAATGCCATAGGGCCTGCACATGTTCAAGTCGATAGGCTATGTTTTTAGCATTTAGCCTACACATACACACAAAACATTACTCACTTGCAAATACACTTAAATATATGTTTTAACATACTGTGGTTGCAAATACATTCAAATATTTGCACGGACATTTAAATGTTGTCCTTTGAACACTTTTGCAATTAAGTAATGTTACTTGTAGGGTTGATGCTACAAACAAATCGTTTTTCCCATAATGCACATGGTATTGACTACACATGCATATGGGGAAAAAATGCTGAACGAACATATAAACATAATAAAACCACAGGAAGTACTAATAACTCATTACCTATTTGATCACAATGATCACAATGATGGAGCATTGTGTCTATTTAAATAGCATGTTTACTTAAAGCAAATAAGTGTGTGCTGTTTATAAAGTATCAACAAAAATAGCCATATAATATTTAGAAAATAAACTATTATGGGTAAAAACAACATGTCATTTAGAAACTTCCAGAACTGGCCAGATTTTGTGAAAGTTCAGTCAGCTAAAACAAAAACAAAAGACAGAATACATAGATGCAACAAATTACCAGTGCTTTTTTAAATTTGTTTTTTTCTTCTATCTTTTTTATTTTTTTGGTACCATATTTAAATTACGCTATACCAACCAACAAATAAATATGGCAACTCGGGACCTGATGCTACAGCAAACGTTTGTATAACTATAAAATAAACAGTCACATGAGTACAAATAAACCGTGTAATGTTTCCTCTCAAATCATTTATACAAAACATATTTTGTGATGACATCGTTGATTAAATCCCAGTTTGATTTTTCTTTTAAATTTCCAAATAGAATTTCGGTTAAACATGCCTTTTGCGTTTCATTTCATGTAATCCTCCGATGGCTAAGAAAGGTCACTCAAATTATGTGTGAGTTTTTACAGTAAGAGCCAAGAAACTTGGCTGTGATGGTAAGAAAAAAAGTGCAGGCCAAAAAAAAAAAAAAAAAAAAGTCAATTGCAGAACGTAACCCCACACTGCATGCACTGATCCTGTGCATTTTTGTTCATTTTCCCTATGCTGCGGGAAAATCAGGCGTGCTACAAGACAAGTACTTTACCCGTTCGCCTTATTCAATCTTTCCTGCATGTTCACTGCAGACGTGTGGTATGGCTGCTAACAACAAAACCATGTGACACATGTGGCAGGTTGTGAGTGAAGCATTCATTGTAAAAGAAAAATGTTGAGAGGAAAAGCACACAGCTTTATCTGGATCCATACCAACAATGGAATGGGACAAACTTCGGCCCGATCTTTGTATTTTTTCTTTTTGTGTGTGTGTAAATTGACCCTTTTTTGGGTTGATCATTTGTATTTTATGTTTTCTCTGTAAGTGAAAACGAGGTTTAAACTAAAATACTGCGTAAAAACTCTTGGATTATTTTAGCTGGGTTTTTTTTTTTTTTTGCGTCGGTTTTCAATGGATTCTTCTGGTATTCTGCCAGACAAGTTCATTGAAGGCAGAAGACAAGCATAATGATTCCTGGCTTGGTTTGTCACATTCAATTATCATCAAAAACATTGAGCAATTGCCATAAAAATCCATATGCACATTTCTACTCTTGTCCACTTCAACTTGTGACAAAATGATTGGCACAATATCAAGGATTTTATTTAGGTGCTGATGGGGGGGAAAATAGTCAAGTGATGAAATTAGAAATTTTGTGATATTTGTTTTTATCCTTTTAGAGGTTGTTTTTATGGTCTTTGGTTGTGGTTTTCAAAAATTTAGACAAGCTTTTATTGCAGACTGCCAGCTTTTTGGGCTCGAATGCCCACTTCCCTCAGCGGACTAGCTCGTAAATCGAATTGTCTTCCCAGCACCGTTTAGGTCCTAATAGAGCCAAGGTTAGCGGGATTAAATAGTCGTCTAACCGTGGGGATACACGGCGCAGGTTCCCATCACTCATCGGTGCTGAAACGGAGCAAACGCTGCCATGTTTCCTTCAAGGAGTGCAGCACCTCACTGAGGGGTGAAGTGTGAGCGCAGCCCTAGTGAGTATGGATTTATTGACAGTTTTTGAAAAAAATTCAGCACCGGACCTCCAGCAATAGGGCTGACTTGACAGCTGAGTATGGCCTGCTTTGGATAAGTCATTTTGGCATTGAGTTACAAGCAAAGACCCAGGAGCTGGGCACTCTGTGGCATTAAGATTAAAAATGCCGTTTTTAGAATTTAGTCTTCAAGTACTGTACTTTGAACATATTTGCAAATGTGATGGAATGCATTTGTCGGTCAAAAATGTTTACTTTGTTTTTGCAGCTCTGTTACTGTAATTTTAATTTGCAATTGGAGAACCAAAAATCAGCATAACATCATTTAAACCTTTAACGTCAACCATGACAGGTCATCTCGTATGAGGCAAAGCAAGCAAAATGCAACAAGCAAAAACCTAGTTATTTCTCGTGCTGGATGCCAAACTGGAGGAGTGATTAGCACAGCCACCTTACAGTTCTGGGGTCACCTTTATGCCAATTGTGCTGGCGTTCCTTAGTGGAGTTTGCATGTTCTCCCTCTACCTGCATGGATTTTCTCTAGGTACTTTGGTTTCCTCCCACATTCCCCAAAAACATGAACAGTAAGGTACGATGGGCACTCTAAATTTTCTGAGTTTGAATGGTTGCCTGCATCTGTGTGTCCTCTGGTTGGTTGGCAAGCAGCTTAGGCTCCAGCACGCCTGCAAACCTAGTAAGGATATGGGATGGATGGACATCTGGAGTCACCCTCCAAAGCAGGAAACATTCCCGCCTTGTCGCCACCATGGACTGAAAACCACTTACCACATAAAAAAAAATAACAACATGGTAGGATAACTGTAAACTCTTATGTGTCTGTGGCTAGATGTACCCTAAAATTGATTGGTAACCAGTCCAAGGTGTCAGCATGTCTTCTGGGATAGGCTTCAGCGCCAACTGTGATCCTAAGCAGCGGAAACATAAGAAAATGAACTGAAATGATTTGTCCCACTTGTATGGCAGTCATCAGTGTAATGAGTAAAAGCAGCACTGAGCCTCCACCCCAATTGAGAGTTGGTCAAATTGTCTGATCAAACTATTGTTTACTTTTAGAATTTGGATTTGGTTGTCTGGAGAGTAAATAATCAAACAGACATAGGAGTGGGTGTTAATGGTGTTACACTGTTCAGACATTCACAGAGTATACATCTGGGCTTAGTGGGCTACCACCCCCACCAACACTTATTTCGTGTTAAGTTGCCTTGCAATAAAACCAGAACAGGATAAAAGCCAGATGGTGGAGAGTGTTTCTGTTTTATGTCCTGCTCTAGAGTTTTGTGGGTGTGGAAGAGTACGCAGGACGATCAGTGCATTTGGGGGGGGTGTCTCTCATAAGTCATTTGTTGGTGTATTTTATTTCTATTTTTGACTCATGATAGTCATAAATAATAATCAGGTAAGAGAAAGGACATGTTTCCTTTCCTTGAAAAAAGAAAGTCTCATCTGTTTAGTTAAAGTTTTTAAAAAAAATGTTCAACAAATAATAGCATAACCATTAACACCATTGTTAATACCGTACACGCAATGGGAACTTCGTTCACACGAACATACCCCAACTGTGCAAAAGTTCTGATGAACCCTACCTAATTGTTTGGCTTTGTGTTGACATGAGCGTATTCATTGAAAGAGGGGTGCATTACCAGAGCCAGTTTAGCAACATCCCCCAACACGGCTGAGTTGAGGCTTTTCCTGGGTGGTTGGGTGTCATGCAGGGGCACTATGACATCATCTCTTCATGCTTCACTTGCATCAAGACTGGCAACACAGGCAGAGCTTTTGGAACTCATTGACCCCAAATTAGCACAAGATGGCCTATCCCCCTCCACATGCAAACACAAATACATTTAAGCATGAAAGGTGTTGGTCACCTTGATCACAAAAGCAACAGCGCGGAGCAAAAATAAAGATGGGCATTATCTGTTCATTTATTTACTCTGTTGTTGTTTCATTTAAAGCGTACCATATTTCAGCTATTTTAAAAAACAAAGCAAACAGACTTGTCGGCTGTCGCGATCCATGCAGAATTGAACAAGCTTGGACAAGTCAGCTTCTTTTTTTAAAAGCGCCACACCCATCTGCTTTAGTGCAACAAACAGCACATCAATGACAATCATGTGATGACAAAAGCTGCATATTATGAATGCTTTACAAAGTATGCACATTTCTGCTCTTTTCAAAGGCAGTTGGCCAATAGAGGTCACCATGGTCACCACATTGCACACATTGACATGACAAAATGTTGAAATTGTTATTCAGGGATGTTAGTAAGCTTTTCTAGTTGTTTGACTGTCTGTGTGTGTGTGTGTGTGTGTGTGTGTGTGTGTGTGTGTGTGTGTGTGTGTGTGGGAGGAGGGGGTTCAGAATATGCCCCAGGTTTTTTCTCTAGCGCACAAATTTTGCATTATAATAAAAATTCCAAATATAGAGCACACCTGTGTATAGGTCGCGCCCTTAATTTTAGGGTCAAATTTTGGTTCTTTCTATGTTACAGTGTATAGGACTCACAAACAGTTTGGGAACAATGTAAAAACTATGGCAAAACAATGTTAAGCTCATGTCCGTAAGTTCTTTTTTTGTTGCCCCTGAAGTTGATTACAGAATACAGCTGATACAAAAATGCACATCTGTGCGTCAAAACTTGACTTATGTGGCTGACGGATCAATCTTCCTCAAATGGTGTTGAAAAAAAAAAATCAAATCGTTAAGTTACCGTTTACAGGACACACTCATACACACACTCTTTTGGCCTTTATTTTTGAGGGAAAAAAGTATGTTTTATATTTTAGGAAATACGGTAAGCAATACTTTGAGCAACAGGCAAATTTACATTTCTGAAACATTCTAAAATGATAAGGCATGGTAAAATCCGGGTTGTGCATGATGTTATAGGTTATGTTTAAGGTGAACTGCTTCACCATCCAGAGTCATTGGATGGTGGACTAGAAATTACTTGAAGCTGTCCAAAAGTCGTTTTCCATGGCCTCAACTCACGCAGCCAAGGTTTTGTTCTTAGCAAGCACCAACAGCATCCCTCACCACCATCAAGTGCGGTTAACTATGCATGTGTTGTGACCCGTGCAACAAGACATCTGAATTGTCGAATGGCAATCAAAGGACAAATGCCAGAGAAGTTATTGGCGGAACTAGTTGTGGTAAATCCAATAACAGAGGACTGACATCATGTTTTTTTGTTTTTTGTTTTTGTCTGACCAGCTTGCAATCAATCTAAAATATCCTTGCAATCGATCAGCTGACCATGCTCAACTTTTCGGTACCTGAAGCAAAGAATTTTTTTGTTTTGTTTTTTTCCCCCCAACAAATTGTAACTAAACCTAAAGAGTGACTTTTTTTCATTTAACACATCAAAAACAGACTTTTGCCACTTTCTTGTATCATTTCCTTTTGTGTTATGTACAATTGATGATGAAAATTGCCTAACTACAGTATGAATATATTGTTGCTTAGCCTAACATTATCATAGGTAAAAAAAAAAAAAATAGAGCACACTATAAATCAAAAACATTAATTACAATGAAATCTGCAAGAGATGATATTATTTTGATGTTTGCCAGGCCACGTAGTTTCCCAAAGAGGCACAGAGAAACTGCAGGAAAGACTGTAAATCAGTCTGACTGCTGTGTGAAAATGTAGGGAACGCTACTTCAAAGCGTCGGAGGGCTCCCATGAAAGCCTGTTATGCTTGATACAGAATGAGGTTAGCCCCTTCTTCACACCACATGGCTATCATGTCCAGCTGTGATGGTTTGATCTATATCGGAATATTGTCCAAGGGGTGCAAAAACTAATATGGTTTTCATGGATGTGAAGGAATGATTCGTGGCAACAGAGAGGGTAGGAGCACACAGGAAAGATGTAGAAAGGGAGAGCACAATTTTCTATCAGTGACCCATAATGTTCAATCAGTGTATTTTCATGATCATATCACCACCATGAAACCTGAATTAACTGGACAGGCAAAGTTTTAGCTACCATTTCAACACTGCTAACAAGTACAGATAAGACACATGAAAAACATATATTATCTCTATTAAATTATGTGATAACTTTGGAGGATGATTTACCAGCTTGACCCGATGGGTTTGTGTATGTATATGTTGCAAAAAGTTGAATTCAGTGATTTATGGTCACACACACACATTTTGACATTACTGGTACCACCCTATGCTGGGAGTTTCAAAAACTCATACACTGCTCCTCTAGTTGCGTTTAGCTGCAGTCGACAATTATTTGATACATTTAAAAAACATTTTGACCTTGAAACTGTATTTTACTCTGTGTTGTCACTCATAGTAATCTATATTCAGCGGCCACATTTTTACGACTTTTAAAAGTTACCTAGTAACAATTAATGCATTACATAAAAGCCACTGAACCTAAGAACAAACTGAACTCTTCAATTGTGCTGCCATTTCATTGAGCAGTTTCACTGTTCTGTCTGTCATGTTTTTTACTGGCATACATAGATGAACAATTGTGCATTATTTCTGGTAAATTACAATTTTCAGACCATTTAAGTTGAAATTGTATGAATTCTTTGGCGGACTGACTGCATCTCTCATGTCACACTAATGTTCTTTAACAAAATGGTTGGGAATCCATTCCTGCTTTGCCTTTGTCCATGAATACATCGGAATGCTTAAGAAAATCATGGGAATTTCCCGTGGGATGGACTGTAGTCTTCTGCAAACCTTTTTTTTTTTCTTTTTTCGGGCATGCTGAATTGAAAATGGAATACAGTAAACAATCCTTTTAAAAAATGCATTTAAGAAGGTGTATATTGTCTTCCTGAAACTGACAGATGATGAGTCCTGGTTTTTCTACAGCCAACTGGGATTGATTCCATCTCAACTTTTACCCTCATGAGAACCCACATCATACAATAAATGATGTATGGCTGAATGTATTTTATTGATTATAGCGATACCACAGGGACGAATATACAATTATAAAATATACAAATAATTGAACTAAAATGAACTGAACTTTGTCTTTAAGAATTGAGTCTTAGTTATGCAGTAGTTAACAGCATTTCAAAATATTTGGTTCTGACATATCTAACTGTACAGTAAGAGAGTTCAGATACTATGATTTTCTTGACGTACTTCGATCTAAAAGAAATGGGTGTGCGATGTCATACAATATTCACCATGCCTCACCATCAGTTTGCCATGTGTGTGTTAGCCTTCTAAGACCTGCTGCTCAAAGGAACATCAAAGTGTTGAAAGTCAGCCAGCCCAGACAAATATGAGCTCATGACAGTCTTCTTCCCTTACAGATTTGGAGCACTTAGACATCTGTGGAAGAAAGTCCATCCGAGAACAAGTGCTGCTACGGTTTGAATATTGCATTCAAAACTTTTAACTTTTTTTTCCTTAACTAGTATTATTCTTTTTACCGTATCTGTACAGTGCTCTAGATAGATAGATAGATAGATAGATAGATAGATAGATAGATAGATAGATAGATAGATAGATAGATAGATAGATAGATAGATAGATAGATAGATAGATAGATAGATAGATAGATAGATAGATAGATAGATAGATAGTGCATTCACAAAGTAAAGCACTGTTGAAATGAACTACAATCACTGACTGTGTTTACATGCAGTCAATAACCTTTTTAAAACCTGAATATTGGCAATATTCTGATTTTGCAATGTGAGTGCAGTCACTTGAAGAAGCTAAAGTGTTGGTTTTTAAAAACCCCTGAGGCTCCCATTTTCCCATCACAATATCAAGGGGTAGCTCAGGGGTCTTATTTGTTCTTATGAGAAACAAGTACTCCAACTAAGATTTTAAGACGTTCAAATTGAGCACGGAACTATTCAGGTGTTGCTATTACAACATATTGTATTGATGGAGTAACTGTATGTGAAAAGTTGGTTGACATTAAGCGCTGTTATGCCACTCCATAACCACAATCAGCATTTTGAATAGCTGCTGATATATGAGTGAAATTGAATTAATTATGCAAATTTGATGATTGACCATCTGGTAAACCAATCACTCTGGCTCAAATGTTCGTTTCCCCCAAATCTTTAGGTTTTAACATAGTAGTAGATGCATATTCAGAAACTGGGCACAAATATACACAAAAGGTTGGCAATCAAATCGTTGTCTTATTTCAACTTGTGTCAAAAAAAACATAACAAAAACCTTTACATGTTGTGGGGTGGTGGACAACTAAATAATTGTTTCAGCTTTTGAAAGAATCACCTGATAAGATTTACTGCACTTTCTTTGATATCAAATGTTTCTAATTCTGCAGGCAATTCGAAAATAAAATAGTGTAAAATAAAATACCCTCAATCTTAGCAGTGATTATTTTTCCAGGCAAATTTCTAAGAAAGTGCAGCCGCAGCTGCAATGATGACTGTGAATCATGTCTACTGTCAAAGTGCCCTTGAGCAAGTCACAGGTCTAAACTTGGCTCAATTGGAAAAAAAAACAAAAAAAAACTAGGGGTTCATATTCTCCAAAACCTTATCTGGACAAAGAAAACTGATTTTGTCCACCAATTAATTTTGTGCATAGTCAAAAATACACTGCAAAAATAAACGTTAGTGTAGCAAGTCAAGCATGCAAGTTGAACGAGTGCAATTTCCCCTTTATTGCAATCTTAGGTACTCCTTGCACTATTTTACCTTTGTTTCCCCACTCCTTCTTCGTCTACTCATCCTCCTTCCGCGCCTCATCCTGAATGTCTTCCTCTCTTCTCATCCAGGTCCTTGTTAAAGGAGTGGAAAAGTACTGGAGTGTCTCACTAGATCCAGAGAGGCAAAAACTCACGCATCTTAATGGAAAGTGGGCTGACTGACCAGAAGCAACTTTGTTGGATCAATTCACTTTACATAGGACCTCACATATATCTTTTTGTGGGCACATTGGATGGTGGTAATCTACTGTGGTCAGAACCGGGCTTGAGGCTTTGGTGCTCTTTCAGAAAGACGTCAACACTTGTTGTAAAGCCTAAAAAGATGCCTCTGACGAGATGAAACCTAAGCCTTTTTCAAAACCTCTAGCTTTGAGGTATCTGTATTAGTCCCAAGGGATGTTTGGAACCCCCATCCCCTCCTTTTTTTAATGCTCATAATTTCTATATGTTATTAAAATTTCTTCTCACTCTCTCTTGCTCCCCCTCTCTCTCTCTCTCTCCCTCTCTCTCTCTCCCCCTCTCTCTGTCGCTCTCTCTCTCTCTCTCTGTCGCTCCCGCTCTCTCTGTCTCTCTCTGTCTCTCTCTCTCTCTCTCGCTCGCTCGCTCTTTCGCTTCTCTCCTTCTTTCCAGGTACTTTTTGAACTCATTGAACCAGTTGAGGTTGACACAATAAAAAAATTGGTGGTGGCATGTGCAAACTCCCCACATGAATAAGCCATGTTTGACAACGGCACGTAACCATTGCATGGTGAACTACAACGATGGCGATGCAATTTTTGGTCAATTTTTGAAATTTATTTTCACTTCCAGGTTACTTTTTTAGATAACAGTGTTGTATTACTACAAATATGGCACCAGTCTGGTGTGTATTGGTGCAGGGACTTTCAGTAAAGTGTGATAGGATTGTTTAAAGATTTAAAAACAAAAACAATATCTTTTTACATGAACTGTCAAATGACGGCACGGTGGTTAAGGACACCTGCCTTACTGTTCAAAATCCCAAGTTCTATTACAGGATGCTCTGGCATCCCTGCTTGGAGTTTGTTCTCCCCATGCTTATGTGGATTCTCCCTGGGCACTCCGGCTTCCTCCCACATTCCAAAAACATGCATGGTATGTGTATTGCACTCGAAATTGTCCTTAGGTGTGATTGTGTGTATGAAGGGTCGTTCATGCCTGTATGGCCAGAAATTGGCTCACAACCAGTTCAGGGTGTCCCTTGCCTACTGCCCGTAAACAGCTGGGATATGCACCAGCAAACCAGCGCCCCTAGTGAGGAGAAAGGAGTATAGATAATGGCTGGATGGATGAACTGTCAAGTGTTAAGAACCCAGTGAAGGGAGACCAGAATTACAGTGGCAAGCAGCAGCATTTTGGACCATCCAGAGAGATCTGAGGAAAATCAAGTGTGTCACAGTAACAAAGATGTAACAAAGACCCAAATTACTATTTCTAAGTGCGGTTATGAAAGGAGAGGCTTTACTTTTTGTCGCTGCCTAACACAAAAAGCTAAATTGTTGTTTAAAAGTACTGTCTCATTTAGAACCCACAATTGAGGCTCTTGACTTTAGATAAGACACAACGTCAACAAGGTGGGAAAGGTGAAAACTTCAGTTTTGTTTTCATTGCTATCCAGGCTTTGATTTCCTCCAGACACGACAAAGTAGCCTTAAGGATTAAGTGCTATCTTTGCTTGTACTAACATAGATCTGACTGTCATCCACACAGCACATAGCAGAGGATGGAAATAATATGATTTCTTAAACGATACCAAAGCGTAGCAAATGCTATGAAAACAGCAGGAGGGGCCTAAAACAGGGCCCTACATCACAGGGGGGCAGAGTGGGACAAAAATTCCCGCCTATCAAATAGCAGGATACTGTGGTCCACCATATCATACGCTTCTGTCAGGTACAACAAAAGATTATATACTGTACACTAGGAAGTCAATAAAAACTATGGTAATTCTATACTATGCTGAATCTTAAAACGTGACTGGAATGATGTTCATCCCAAAAAAGATTTAAATTATTTATTATTTGATAAGCCATTTTTTGCATATATATATATATATATATATATATATATATATATATATATATATATATATATATATATATATATATATATATATATATATATATATATATATATATATATATATATATATATATATATATATATATATATATATATATATATATATATATATATATATATATATATATATATATATATATATTAGGGAAACTACACCAGAGGACAAGTCTGCTGTTAATATTGTCAGTCCAAAACTGACCAATACTTTGGATGACTTTTTTAAAGAAATAAAGAGAAAAAGAGCCATTAGGGGAGCTGGATAACTTAATATGGCTAACCACAGCCTTTAATAACCCTCAGGTACACAGCTTCAAAATTACAGACCACTAACTTGGTGAAATGAGAGTCTGTCAGTGATGGTGATTAATGTCTTATTTATCTAATTATTTATTTGTTTATTTGTGTTCCCTATCATTTGTCAGCAGTCTGTCCTCTGCAAATCCATCCATCCATTTTCTATAGCTGATTATGCACAGGCTTGCTAGTTCCTATCTCAGCTGGATACTTTGGGTAGTAGCTGGGGTAGACCCTGGACTGGTTGCCAGCCAGTTGCAGGGCAAACCAGAGCGAACGTCCATTCATGCACCCACTCTCACTTAAGGACAATTTAGGGTGACCAATACACCTGCCATGTTTTCAGAGTGTGGGAGGAAGCCAAGGTGGCCAGATAGAGCCCTCACGGGCTCTGGGGAACACATGCAAACTCCACACAGTGAAGGCTGGGGCCAGTTGGAATTAAACTCGGGTTCCTTAATTGTGAAGCGGACATGCTTACAACTCATCCACTGAGCCGCTACCTCTGCAAATGTGGTGTTTGAAATGAGAGCCCAAGATGCAGCAACCTTTCAAGTGAAAAATACAGGAATCTACTGCACATTTCAAGGCAAGACAGTGCAAAATAGACTGAAGAGGATTAAGACCACTCAATAATTTTGAATAGAAGAGGGTGGGCATTTTGTATTTGCTGGTCCGTGCGAAGCAGTTCACACATTTCAATAAGGACTTACTGTAATAAATAATGTAATGCTGGTGGAATTACCTGATTAATAGAACCACCCCTGGCTTGAAAACTGTGTCAAACAAATTATGCAGTTGTCTCGTATGTTGGAGCAAACCATTAATGAGTGATTTTTGTCTTGCTAACATCACAGAGCATCTGGCCACCTGTCGACTGCCTTTCAAGTGCTATCACCACCCACAATCTCATGATGAAAGCTGTTAATGACACGAAGGCCGTGTGTTGAAGGTCTGCCCAAGAACTGATATAAGTAAAGCTCCAGGGGAGGCACAAGCTGTGTGACCGGCACACTGAAATCTTGTGAAAGCATGTGATCAATATTTAGAGCTTGCGACCTTCATGTGTCACACGTCTTCCTGCAGCACGCGACCGCAATATGTGTCATATAATCTATTTTGAGTGATTGCCCGGTGAATGTGAAGGATGCTGTCTTGCATACTGTCCAGTTTTTACTGAGCATAAAATCCTCCGTAGCGTTTAGAACGTTTACATTATAGACTCTCAGCTTTATTTTCTGACATGAAGGAGATTACTTCAGATATGAATTAAAAAAAAAAAAATCTGATATGCATTGTACATATAAATATTACGGTCCAATCTCTAGAAAAATAAAGATTGCATGCACAGTAGCTAGTGTCACTCTATAACTTCAGGATAGCAATGTTTAGAATAAATGTGATTACTGTATATATGTTTTGCTGTAACACAACGTAAAGAAAAGACAAAAAAAAAAAAAAAAAAAAAATATATATATATATATATATATATATATATATATATATATATATATATATATATATATATATATATAATTATACCTGTTTCAATCTCAGTTATGGTATGTGTGTAAAAATGGACATAAAATGGTACTCTCTTGTCCCCAAAAGTACCCAGTTGGCACTCAGCATATTGGATTGTTGTTTTATGTTTTGTTCAAATTGAATCTTTTTACAGTAGCAGACTGAACACCCATGGCTCCAACATCATAATTGTCGGCATTGAAGATGGTAACAGAGGAACTGTTGCTCAGTTTCTTCTAGAAAAATGGTGGTGATGGAAAGAATGAGGGAAAATAGGTGAAATGGGAAAGGGGGGTGCCAAAAGCTCTGCTTTCTGTCAATGGTACCTAATAAGCTTAAGAAGCTGGAATCTTTCCACTCCTTTCCTCCAGCAGATCAAAGTCAACTTTGACTTTTGGATCTGGCTCCTTAATTAGATGGATTAGTATCAAATTAGCTTTTGATTTGATGTGATTTTGCGCAGCAAAAAGTGAGAGCATGTGAGGAGACCTAACACATGCAATGCTCCCATGAGTGGCATCGTTGGGGAAAAGGAGGGCCTCATCACTAGGAGGCCCCGGAAACATTCTAGAATGGTTTCTCAAAGGCATACTTTAACAACAATAGACTGTAGCTTTTTTCCTGCTTTCCTGCTTTCTTCTCCTTATAATGCTGCTCAAGTGGTTGAGGAACGACTGCCAAATGACAAAAATGTTCAAAATGTAGTTCTTTGGTGACAGAAATCGTGGCTGCTGCTTGATGGATACTTGATTGATTCTGGGGAATGTTCCAGATGTGTGTTGACTAGAGGGCACGGCACGTGGACAAACCGGTTCGCATCTTCATCTCAAATGCGGAGGGTTCACCTCCGACTCCTGCCCTCCTGTGTAGAGCTTGCATGCTCCATCCATGCCCGCGTAGGTCCTGCCTGGGCACTCCGGCCTCCTCCCGGATTCCGAAATGCCGGGTAGGTAAATTGCACACTCTCATTTGTCCTTAGGCGTGTTTGTGCATGTGAGTGGTTGTTCATTGTTGTTCAGGGCTAACCCTACCTACTGTCCAAAGACAGTTCTGAAAAACATGCCTACAACCCTCATGAGGTTAAGCGGTAAAGATAACGGATGGATGGAGGGAACGATTTTGATTGATCATCCATGCCCTCGTGGCATCACCTCCTCACCCACTCTCCTGGTCGCCTAGTGTATCCTTCTAAAGTATGGTCACACTGTACAGACCATGCTGCATTCACGTAACATAACGTAATATAATGCAACATAACAAAACGTAACGTAACGCAAATGGCATTTTTTTTCGGCACAAAGTGGCTTTAATGGGACAACGTGTAAGATTTAGACCTTTTTCATTTAAAAGGAATAAATTAAATGATTGTAAATTTCAAAAACGTGCAAATGAATGTGTTGTTAATAACCAACGATATATTTTAATTATAATTGTATTTCTAGTTATCAAAAATGATATTACATGGGGGATGGCACCCCTACGGCTGCCATGTCTGTTTTAATGGTAAATGC
Organism: Hippichthys cyanospilos; assembly: GCF_059441005.1. Taxonomy (NCBI): domain Eukaryota; kingdom Metazoa; phylum Chordata; class Actinopteri; order Syngnathiformes; family Syngnathidae; genus Hippichthys; species Hippichthys cyanospilos. Next base: position 7,926,081 of record NC_142371.1, read on the forward strand.
ACCACCTCCTGCTGTACGTATTGAGAAATGCTCAAAAACTTACACATTGTCCCTCTAAGGTCTCAGCTTTCATTTCCCAGCAACCAAAAAGTTCAAATTGTAATCAAAGCGTATAGCAATATTGCCACATTTTTCTCAAAACTAGGATTCAAAACTGGGATTTCAACTTGGTAACATTCAAATTGCTGTAACTGTCCATTTTTGAGCTACTGCCATGTAATGTACTGTATATAATTTAAAAGGGGACTCACTGTAGAGTTAAAATACATCCCCATATCGATATTCATTTTCAGAGACATTAACCTGATTTTGTGAAAACACATTTTGAGCTACTGCCATGCATTATGTATGATCTTAAAGGGATTTAAGTATAGAATTAGATTATATCAATATATAAATTTTCAATGATCTTATGATCAATAATATAAGGAGGATGCTTGGATTAGCTATTTTCCTTGTTCAATTTGTATAGCATTCCAACAATGACTTAGTATACTTTGATATATACTTTATGAGCACTTTCCTTGGCGAAAGTGAGCTCTGACTCTTAAAAGGAGAAGAAATCCTTCCCCTAAAACGACGTCTTATCGAGAAATATGTGAGCCAGCTGCTGCATCATGGCTCGTCACTTGTGAATATGCGCGATCCGGTCCAGCTGAGAAATCACAACTGGTCGGAAAGTGAGCGCAAAAGCTGCTCCAGGCTATGTGTATGAATGCCAAAATTGAAGACATGCTTTATCCTGGCATATGTTCAAGCCGCATGGGGCAACCCCATGACAGGTCTTTATGACCCGTTTACGTTTAGCAAAGAGGAAAAACATGTGACTCATTGCCAACGAAAACGGTGCGTCATTGGGTGTCTGCGTGCACAGAGTCACGTGGACATGCTTTAGTGCGTGCCTGTTCATGCGTAGGCACATTTGACAGGCTGAAAGACCTTCAAAGGATTTTCTGTTTACACTGAGACATATTAGTCAGCACTTTATGTCTGACAGACACAAACTAATGTAGTCACTTCTTTGTAACCGCGCTAAAACAAGATTCAAGTTTTAGTCTGACAGCCTGTTTAAATCTGTACATGACTCATTGAAAGAGTCGTCTGGGTTTTTCTCTTTATTTATTTTTGGGGTTTTGCTTACTTTATTTACCTTAAGACTGCTTTGAATCAACTGGGAGATCCGGCCAGGGTGGGCGCTATTTACCTGGAGGCCACAAATGAAGAGCTGAACCTGAACAGGGTTCAAACCCCTGCAAGCCTCTGGCGGAAGAAGTGAAGAGACTAAGTTGCAGGCCTCATGCAGGCTTATATAGCCACCTCTATAGACACCAACGATGTTTACACACCTGAAACCAGATGTGAATTGAAAATTTCTTCTGCATGCATTGTTTATGACACAATTTCACCCAAATATCAAAAGTGTTCAGATTCAAATTCACACACTCAGGAAACAGCAATGAAGCATACAGTATGAAGTGCACTGGGGCACTGCCATGAAAGTGTACCCTCTTGGGCAGCATTTCAACCTTGAAGGTTACACCCTATCAAGGATATTCATGTCACACCATGTCCAGCAATACTGTGGTTGAGCTTTAACTCATCAAAGTATTGATTTCTTTTTACAGCTAAGAGTTTGGCATTAACTCAAATGGAAGGGTGAGTGGTTATAGTGAATAGTTATTTATTTATTTTTAGAGTGAAAGGGGAAAAAAAATACCTTGGCCTGTACTTGGTATGTCAATGTTTGGAATGTAAAGTGGAGAGCAGGGCTCTTTGAATCTTTTATACTTTATGAATTGCTGTCACCTTAGCAACACAGTTCAGCTAAATTTATCAAAGGAAAATAGCCAGAAAAGTATTACCAAGGTTAAAATAGTTTCCGATTGTTGATTATATTAATCTAGTTGTGTATTTATTTACTTTTGTCATCTAGTTCTAATTTGAATTTAGAGCGAGTTTTTTAGTTTTTACATGTTTTACATTTTCAAACATGCCTTGTAGGTTTGTTTGTGTTCTAAAGACTGTGTGCTGTGTGAGTATTTGTCAAATACGAGATAAAATTTGAAAAATAAATGACCACGATCACACCTGGTGAAGCTTTCTGAAGCGCTTTGAGTACCGTAAGGTGTCAAAAGTTCTAGTCATTTAATTCCATTTACCACACAAAAAGTATTTTCACAATGAAGTGAAGTAAACAAAATCCCAAACAATTTTCTTCAGTGTGCCCAAAAAGCGCTACCAAAATAAATACAGTACATCCAAACTCAACCATGAAAGCTCATGAGTGATTTTTTTTTTTTTTGACAACAGAGGAAATATTTGCTATATTATAGTAACTTTTATGGGTGTAAAAGACTCATATTGTTGGCTTTATTTTATACAGGAACATGTTTTTTTTTCCCATTTCAGTTTTAGTTTGTCTTCATTACCTAAAATGTAAGTGGTTCACAATCACAGCTCAAATCTGTGTAAGTCAGAAATAAATATTGGCATATTAAGCACGTTGATAACAGTTTTGTGATGGATGAAATGGCTTTGTCATGCATAGGGAATCACTGTATACTTAATTTGCTCAAGTGAATGGTCCTGGACTTGCCCCACTTTAAATATGAGATCAATCCAATATACAGCATAGCTCGGAAAGGTATATGTAATCTTTATTTAATATCAAATTTGACACAATGAAAGTTATAGTTTCAGTTCAGCACATAATATCGCAATTCAGTTTGGTAACATGTACTCTGTAATTTGATATTCAATGTGTAGTATTGTGTTTGTATTTCCTGTTATTTCCTGTAAGATTGGACCAAATAATTAAGTGAAACAGCCACACGTACTGTATATACAGTTGACTTCAGACCACAAAGCTCTGAAACACTTTTCGAGGTGGTTATAGGCTGCCCTCTGTGTTACCTCTGTGTAGCAACCTAACGTTGCTCCCCCAAGTTTGAGTCAGTCTTGCTCTTCAGCTGTAAGAATACTGCACAAACAAAATGTTAAATTCATATTCATTGTAGTAACAATACCAGTACAGTACGTGCACTGCACTATTCACATTTACTATTTACGGCTTGTGGGTGGTTCTGGGTAGATGTGAGTCATGTATATAATGCATTAAGCACAACCTGGAATTGTACATTCATTTTCTTGTATTGTACTCAATGACAATAAAGCTCAGATCAGTTCAGAATAGTCATTTTATTATTGGTATAACTGGATTTTTACAGCCAAACCCCAACACAAATTGTCTGCAAATAGATTCAGTTATGTTCAGAAGTGTGTAGAGCTGTCAAAACTGTACTCTAGTACAGTTACATTGGAGTCATATGAATCAAGTACAAACAAAAAGTAGTTCTTCATTAAATTACCTAAGTAAGATTGATCAATTATTTACTAGAAAAACAAACAAAATCTTATCTAACCAAGGTTAAAGCTTTATTATTTATCAGGAAATGTGAACTGATATAATAAAATAGTTTGAAACATCAACAGTTACCATTGCGGATACAAGTGCATAAATTAATATAAAATGATACAAGGGTCAGATGTCAGTGACCAAGAAAATGACATGGATTCAATTGGCGACAACTGAATGAAAGCAGCAATGGGGTCATGTCAGGAGGCCTGCTCCTAATATGGTTAAGCACATGTTGTTTCCACAAATACTTTCCATGACCTGTTTTAAGCATACATTAATAGATCCTGTGAAACAAAAAACACATTTGAATGCATTTTTTCGACATGAAACATCCAACCAACCATTCTCTATAGTTGTTACTCACTAAGGATGCTGACTTGCTGGTGCCTATCCCAGCTGTCCACGGGCAGTAGGCGGAGGACACCCAGCATTTGTTGCCAGCCAATCGCTGGGCACACAGGGACGAACAACCATTCACGCACCCAATCACCGCTAAGGACAATTTTAGAGTGTCCAATGCACCTATCGTACGTGTTTTGGAAATGTGGGAGGAAGGTGGAGTTGTCGGAGAAAATCCACTTACCTTGGGAAGAATGGGGATAATGTGGAGAACATGGAAACTATATATATATATATATATATATATATATATATATATATATATATATATATATATATATATATATATATATATATATATATATATATATATATATATATATATATATGTGGGGTGAGACTTTATTACGTTTGCTGTCCACTTGTTCAGACAAACTTGCTTCATTACATTCATGTCCATAAATGTGTCACCTAAGGGGAAAGTTCTAATCAATCATTGCACGATGATTCAGCAAGCACTAACACTCAATCGACAACTTTTAAGACTGTACTCCCTTTATTATTATTAATGTTATTTTTCCTCAGACACTAGTAAATTAGTGTATTATGAATAGTGCATTTCATTTTATTGAAATGTTAATTGTACAAGGATCAGTATTTTAAAGAGTGACCCTATGTTGTTAAATCACCACCAATCATATTTACCTGCTTTTAAATATTCACTCATAGTGTTTGCAAGTCTATGTTACAGTTTAATCTAAGGAAGAGTGATGTAGCAATAGCTTGACCATCTGCAAAAAGGTTAAGGAAATTGGGTTAAAATGGAGGGGGCTGTCCAAGCTGATCCATGTTTCTTGTCCACTGAAACAGCTGGGGCCAAAACTCTCTGAATCAGGATGGGAAATGTTTTCACACCTGAGAATTTAATGGGCCCTGCTAAGGAAGCAGCAAGAGGTTATTGCTCGCATCCGCTGTTGTGTATGCATTTGTGTGTGTGTGTGTGTGTGTGTGTGTGTGTGTGTGCGTGCGTGTGTGTGTGTGTGTGTGTGTGTGTTTAGGCATGCAAAAAAAAAACAACATGGAAGGTCTTTCATCAGGGGGATGGTAAAAAACAAAACAAAATGAAACTAACAGAATTCTAAGCAAGCCAATACATGTACGATTACAACTTTTGAACTATTTACTCGAAGAGGTGTGTGTCAAACCCAAAAGGAAAAGGGTGAATCAAAAGTGAAATACAGGAGGTATGTTTTGCCTCTGTCGTGTGAGGTTCATGGCTGTTATTCAATGAGTCAAATTTTCAGACTTTTTAATCCAACAGTTTAGTATTGGTTGTCAAATTGAATGTTTGGAGGTGTACACCCACTGAACTGTTCTGTACAATACATGAGTTGTTGGTTCCTCCAGACCACTGTGCAAAAACATTTAATTCACTATGGACATAATGTGAACTGCAAATTAGTGCAAATTATCTGCAAATTATCTATGGCTCCCATTATTTTTGCAAATCTTCCAATAGTGTGAAACCCTTGATTGAATTTCAGCTTGTTTGTGATGTCCGAATGAGAATTAGATGTAAATTGGGCCCAGAGAAACAATATCATCCATCACTGCTGACATGATTCGACTGCTGGTTGCACAAGACCACATATGTCTCCAACTCACACTGAAATGTCCCGGTGGTCGAAAATCCCAGGGCAGACAATTGCTGGATGTGCATTGGGATGGCATGGATGGAGATATTGATATACATATTCTAATTCTACACTTAATTCCTTTAAAAATGAAAGACAATTCATGGCAGTAATTCCAAAATTTACAAAGTTACAGGTATTTTAAAGTTGCCAAGTAGAAAACCCTAGTTTTGAGACAAATAGATTTAAAGGTTTGGCACATTCATCTTTCAAATGTCCATAAACACGATGACCTTGGGAAAAATATATTGACCTTAAATGTTCAGGAAGTCTTAAATGACCACTGGAAAGTAAATTCCAATAGCAGATACGGACACCTGTTAAGATTCAGTCTTATTCACCCCCAAATAAAAGCATTTTTGGTCAAACTAAACCACAGCTCATCATTCACATCAATGCAGTCATGCAATATATATATGTTTGGCATTTTGGCCTAAAAGAATCATCATCAGCAACTGCTCAATCTTCACTGTTGTTACAGGTGAGCTGTGGGTGTGCACAATGGGGGGAGCACACCTCGCGTGTGAGCATGTAAAATAAAATAATTCTATATATACTATTGTATATATATATATATATATATATATATATATATATATATATATATATATATATATATATATATATATATATATATATATATATATATATATGTATATATACTAATAATACTACTATATTTTCCATCTGTAAATTCGTTGTTTTGCACCTGTGCTTTACATACAAACTTTACATCTACTGGCCTGAGTCTGCCACTTCCGGACTCAAGTTTCGCTGAACGATGAAGCCGCTTTTCCTTGACCTTTTCCTGCAGCTGGACTTCATCTATGAAAACTCTCGTAACATTTTTCCCTGAGTCAGCTATGATTTTTCTTGGTGTTTCCTCGATTCCATGAATTGTCTATATTGTTCCTGATAGACTGTCTCTCGATAGTCAGTAATCACGTGCTGACGAATTTAGATATTTTTAACATACGTATTGAAATTTTTTGCAATAATCAGTTTGTATAGTGTTGTCATCATGAGCAATTCTATTGCATCGTAATTTGTCTATAAATAAATGATTTGTTTATAAATAGAATTTTGACCTTCTTTCAGCTTCACTTTTGGATGATTTTTCTCCTTTATTAGGCAGAGTTGAGGCGAAGAATCTGCTTTAGATTTTGAAATGGATGTTACCTGAAAAGGAGGAACCTCAATGTTTTTTGTTCTCAAGTTTTGTTTTGTTTTTTTTACTACTCAGGTTTTCTTTGTTGGCACTTGTAATTCTTGCACATTTTCCAAAATTCAACGCAGCATCCTACTATGTCAGCTGGAAAATGGTCTTTCAGTTATGTATCACTTTTGTAAATGAAGCCAAGCAGGCCCTGGATTACAAAACAACTCATTCACATTTATTCGCCAGTTGTTTGAGATCGAATGTACAATTTGAGAGGTCTGGTTCACAATTACACACATGCAATATAGCCTTCAATCACTCAAAAGAGGGTAATGTGGATCATTCGGAGGTAGGATGTATTGCACAAATCCACTTTTCTTGTAATATTCAAAAGTTTTTCATTTAAAGGAAAGGGGACTACAACTTGAGGAAAGCTATTAGATGTCAGAATGATAAGCATACATTAAGTGCTAAGGAGTTTTTGTTTATAGTAGTGGAGTCACACAATGGAATCATTTTGAGACAGAAGGGGGTTGAAACCACAAATATCAAATTTATGAAGTGGAGAGAGGGATGATTTTCTTGATGAGGGGGTATGATCACAATGTAATGTAATCGATCTTTTATTTGGATACAAATGTTTCAATGGGTTGTTCATTTGGTGTTAGGTTTTTGTATATATTTGTGTATGTATGTATGCATTGCTGTATGTACAGTGTACTGTATGTGTGTACATATGTATGTATGTGTGTTGTGTGAAAAATTTGATGCAGATCAAAGTTGCATTAATACTTATTTATTATATTTCTTGTAATTTTAGAGATAAGGCAACCATTACTCTATCGTAATGTAAGTTACTACATTGTTAAAGCAATACAGAGGTTAGAATAAGGAAGTATAGAATGAAGAAGGGAGATGAAGAAATAACTAACTTCTTCCCTCTCATTTTTGGGTATGTATGTTTTTTCATGTGTTTTTTTTTTTTTTTTGCAAGTAGCCTACTTCTGTTTGACTATTATTGCATTGATCTTGCTAAAACATAGATACAATATTGCGTCACATTTGTATGGGGCTTACTAGCAAAGATTAATTAAAAAATAATGTAGTGTGTCTACTTCTGTGGATTCTCTGGTGAATCCTTTAGCATAGGTGTCGAACTCCAGTCCTCGAGGGCCGGCATCCTGCAAGTATTCCAGTTTTCTTTCCCCAACACACCTGATTCAAATGATTAGCTCATTAGCAGGCTCTGCAAGAGCTTTAAAATGATCCCAATCATTTGAATCAGGTGTTTTTGAGGGAAAAGATTTGAAAACATGTAGGATACCGGCCCTCGAGGACTGAAGTTCGACACCTGTGCTTTACAGGATATCTCTTCCTGAAGCATCTCCTCAACATTTTCTCTTACAGTATTTATTTAATTATTTACCAAAAATTTTGAACAATGGCAAAAAAAAAAAAAGTCGGACGATGAAAAAGAACAATAGACAACGCAATAATGCAAAAAAGGTGGGGGAACCACAGTAAAAAACAAAAGAAACACTTAAAAAATGCACAAAAATTATTATTTACAACACCAACACCAGTACTACTTACACTCCAAAAAAACTCGGAAATAATCCACTAATGATCCGCTTAGGAGTCATGGCCATTTGAAAAATATTTCCTGACTGCAACAACAGACCCGTCTCATCAGGATTAATAAAGAACATAATTAGGCTAATGCTTGCACGCTAACGAGCCACAATCAAAAATGGATGGATGAACACGTATCTGATGGGATTTTTGAAAAATTTTCAGAGGCAAATAACATGGGTTTGGGGATGTGTGATTTGGAGAGGACTAAAACTGGAATACTTTTGCTGGACATTTGTCGATGTAATTGTACCTTTATAATGGCTTTTGAAATTTTGGAAACTTTTGAGGCTGGAAAAGTGAGTTGCATTAAAATGCTTGGCATTTTCAAATGGTAAGAATTTCAGTTTTCTAACGGTATATGTGGGCATATGTGGGCAGCAACTACTACAATAAGTAAGGGAGGTGGCGTAAAGTTCCCGACTTGTTCCAATAAATTGCTACTGTGAAAGTAGTCGGATGAATTGAGTCAGTTTACACACTTGAACAGAGAGCACAAAGTGATTCCATATTATAGTCAAACATAGTCAACAAGCAAGAAATGCAGAAAACAAACAGGCAATACAGTCATGTATTTCCGTCCACAAAAGGGGAGTGTTAGACAGAATGTCCATCCCAAGGATTACAACGACAGATGAAAAACACACTTTCCGACATTCTCATTCCATCATTTTTTTTTTTTTTTAGCATTTCTGTCATTCGTCAGTCTGTCGGCAAAATGGGTGTCCATTGGTATGAAAAGTCTGCCCACCTCTGCTAATTATATATATATATATATATATATATATATATATATATATATATGTGTGTCATTTTTGCAGTTTCCATGTTTCCCTCTGCTCAGTACTCGTATCTCGTAAACATTCATCGCTGTAATTGCTTTAAGAATACATGTATATCGTAAACATCCATCACCCTGCATTATACCAGACAGGTGCCAAATAACTTGCTGGTTTGATGTCACCTATAAGGTGATTCCTATAATCAGAGATATGGAGTTTTACTTTTTTTTAAAGCCACGATGAATGAGGGTTCACTGTATATGCAGATATTTAAATGTGGAAAGCCTACGTCTGGTGGGTTCTCAAAAAATGGTATAACACTAAAGACTATTACCAATAAAGCTTAAAGATGAATTCAAACAACCTTGATTCATGTTTGATTCATTTTACCTTTACTGATGTGTGAATGTGTTATTTCAGCAATATGTCTAGTTTTAATGTGCATTCGTCAATCAACATAAACACGCATCAACTCTGATAGCGCTTATTTCAAAGTTAAAAAAAATCTGTCAGACGTATCCTACCCAGAGGCTGAAAAAAGAGAAAGGAAAGTAACTCATTTCAAAGTACGTCATTGGACAATAACCACAACAGTGTCATGCATGTTCGACGCCGAGCATAGCTGCCTGCTCAATTGGCCAGAAATGGTAAGCCACACAGTTAACGACAGATAAAAAGTTTGCAAGAGCTAAGAGTGAGCTAAGAGATCATTTATATTCCATATAAAAAATTAAAAAAAAAAATGAAGATGATGCAAACAAAAAATAAAGCATGTCAGCGTTGGGGACAGTGACCCTTGAGCACTTTTTTGACCATTTTGGGGTCTTTTTTTCCACATCATTCTTGTAGTATTTTAGTTATTTTATTTTAGTGATAATAATAATAATAATAATAATAATAATAATAATAATAATAATAATAATAATAATAATAATGCCATGGCTTTTGAACTTTGACATCTTTGTCACCATCTGGATGAAATTTCAGCTCCCTGGTGCCTATTTTCAACAATTTCTCCTTAATGTGAAATGTTTTTGATGTAAAGATTAGACAAAATACTGCAGAAGGGTTAAATGCATGAATTCTGCCCTTGGCCCACTTATGGATATTCATCCATCAATCCATTATTCTGCTCTTTAATTTTCAAGTTGGTTGCACTTTGCGTTTTACACAAAATTAAAATTCAAAGCTAATGTCAGACAGTAATAGCTAATTATTGTTCAGAAATGTAGTTAGCTACACCGGTCAATTTCCCCTTTTCTAAGAGTGATTTTTTCCAATACTTTTACTCGTATAAGAAATGAGTTGATTTCAAACCTTTGGAAATCGAAGCAGGAGTTTTAAAATGTAGTTATGTAAATAATTCTTCTCATAATCTATACTACACACTACATAAGTTTACACTCCTACTCAACTCTTGGCCTGTGATGAAGCATTTATGAGACAGATGTGGTTTCCTGTCTTGTCATCTGGTCAATCTACTGAGGGGGTGCAGCTGCTTGCCAGAGAAAGTGAATCTTCAACAAACTGTGACTCAGTTGTTTCCCGTCTCCACTTCCTTCCTACGTCAGTCTAACTTGATTAAGATGTTGTGCGCACTTGTAAGCCACGAAGTGGATGTGTGTGTACAGGCGTCTGCTTTTTTTTTTTTTTTTGTGAAACCTTTTTTACGCAATATTTTGAAGGTTGAGTAACAGAGGGCCTCTGGTGTCCTACTCTCCGTTTATGACGGATACTGTTTTTAATTACCACACATATGCAATAGCAGACATACCAGATTTCCTTTGAATGGGGCTCTGAACATGTGACAAATCCTAATCACGGACGACCTCACGATCACTAGCCGTTGCCTTTAGCTGACCGTGTGTTTGTCAGCATCTCGACACCCAAAAGGATACACTTTTATTGGAATTCATTAGTTTCAGTTATGTCAGTAAAAGCACACTTTGAGACCGTTTAATGTGAAACACTATGTGGTGTGTACTATCTTGTTCATGACACGATTCTCAACTGATTCAAATTTGAACCTGGGACTCTTGCTGGAGATATATTGCTAATCCCTAGCCTATATAATGGCAATAAATCTGTATTTATGGGACAGGGACATCACCAAGTTGCAGCATTCTTCCCTGAGGAGTCTTTTCCAGGTCGACATTGCTGCCATCTTCACCTGGATATGAAGCTTGTTAATCAGAAAGTGAAAATAATGTTTACTATGTTAAAATCAGTCAACTCTGTTGGCATTGGAGTTGAAATAAAATTTTCTTGGCCTAGTAAAGGTCAATAAGCTTACCCTCAGTTCTCAAGGTCGACGGAAATAAAACTAAGGGAAATCATCCACGATGACTTCTACAGATGGTGGAGCAGACAGTATACTGCTGTCATCCAGATTTATGTTCACAGCTGACTTGCACCATTACATAACAGAAAAGAAATGGGGCAGCGTTTTTGTTACTGTGATGAATCCTTCAGAGCAGATGATATGAGCTGAACAGGGACGTGACACAACCCTAGAGATTTCGCTGGAACAACATTATCCTGAACAAGTAGGTCCGCCCAGGTCCTCCCATGTTAAAAAAGCAGGGTGGCCTTCATCTTTTGGGAGCAAATTGCAGCTGAACCCTGCACAAGTACTCTCGAACATGCGTAAGTAACAGGGAAAAGACATAAATTATGTTAACACTGTAGCAACACACAACACATTTTGGAGTGCGACACACCTCATCATATCGCAGACAAACACCCGATTCCAGCTTTTAATTTCCCTGATGACACATCAAAATCGCAACTATACGTGGACAGCACGTTAGCTTGTGCACTCACAAAGAATTCCTCAAAATCTTACAATATATGAATGAATGAAGTATTTTAAAACAGGGTTATATATGTAGAAAAAAAAAACATTTTCTTAACTGCTTATCCTCATCTAGATTGAGGCCATGCTGGATCTCATCATGCCAGATATTCATGGGATACAGGCAAGGTTGCGCACACCCTGAGCTGGTTGCCAGCTCATTGCAAGGCTCAAATAGACAAACCAAACTTCACATTCACATCTGTCGACAATTTAGATTCGTCAATGGCATGTTTTGGGAATGTGGAAGGAAAGTGGAGTACCCGCAGATAATCCACGCAGGCATAGGGACAACATATAAAACCCTATTCAAGAAGGCCCTGGCCAGGATTTGAGCCGAAGATGTTTGCACTTTGAGGTGGATGTCACAACGTGGTGACACTGTTACCTTATATGTGTTTTGTTAAATAAATATAGTTTTATAGCATGACTCATAAACCACCATCAACTGCGATCGATCCTGTCCAATTTTATAAAGGATGAACAAGTAAAGAAACTTTGGTCAAACTCGACTAGTCACGAGTCCAGCAGCGGGCTGCACCGAAACACTGCTGGGGGCCCTCACATGATCATTAACTCCCAAGGCATGCCACCAATATAATATACTGTAAACCTTGACTGAGTTCCTTTTGGCGTTTTTCATGGGTCAAAGCCACACGTAGCGCTGTAACTCCCAACAAAGACAGAAGTAACACTTCTGATTGACTGATTGATTGATTGATTGATTGATTGATTGATTGATTGATTGATTGATTGATTGATTGATTGATTGATTGATTTGCTCAACTTCAGTGAAAGAAGAACAATCATTATAGTCAGTCTAAAACATTACAGAAGGTCCATTTTCGAGTGTTTGTGTATTTGGTGGATTCCGCTATGTCTTGATAGATGTTCTGACATATTGAATCACTTGTCCCAAGCACATCTGGCAACTTGGTCACCCAAAGTAGAGTAGATTTTGCTTGTATTTCCTTTTTTGCCTCGGAGTGAGGCATAGCACAAAGATAGTTGCTGTTACTTCTATCACTGTTTCCTATAAGCATTTGGGTTTAAGGCCATTGGGTGGTTGGTCCAATGTGCCTGAGGCCTGGTCCACAAAGACCTGAGTCTTGAGAGCCCTAAGGTGGGCTCCAACTAGACGCTTTACAGCATCTGGTTTTGCCAGGCCATCTCCCATCCAACTACTAACATGGCCCAACTCTGCTTAGCTTCCAAGATTGGAACAGTCTCAGAGTATTGTGCCTGTAAGAACCTTATAGAGTAGAGGTAGAGGTGGCTGAATGCAAGGGAGAACAGATTATGAGCTCTGCTGATGTGTGGTTGAAATCATCTTATTTCATACATAAAAATTAAATTGAAAAGAATCAGTGCAGAAATCAATTCATAAAAAGATTTATCATTTCAAAATATTTAGAAGGTACATACCAATGGGTGGGGGAAAACGCTCAAATGTGCGATTGGGGATGTAAAGCTGTCTCCAATTGCCCAACTCACATGTGACTACATCATCCACAAGTTACGATCTTCTTGCATGTCGTTTTAGTAAGGTGAACTTAGCATATGAAAATGTCCTGCATGGAGTCTAGAAGGTCTTCTGCCATGTAGAGAACACGATTTATCCTCCACTGAATTTGAATGGTTAATGAGTGGAACCTCTACCTTAAGTAACAAGTTAGCTGTATTCCCTCCCTCAATGGCACACTTCCTCTCTTCTGCCCACGCTGGTTCGAAAAATACCCCCCAAAAAGAAGACTCCACTCACACACGTTAGACTGCATTTTGCGCTAGACCAGCACTGGGCACAAAATAGGGTCTTGAAAATTCCTAGTCACAAATTACTTTTCATATGATCATATTAATTTTTTCCCTTCATTTTGTTTTGTCCCGAAGTAATGGAACCTTTGGCATTTGTCTACAATGCTTTTTGGGCAAACTGGCCATGAACAAAAGTATAAAGGTGTAAATAAGTGATTGTGAAATGAAAAGTACTCTACTGCTCACAGCAAGCAAAAATAGCAAAGAGCCATTGACTGAAAAGATACACTTTACTAAACGGTTAAAGAAGAATAAATAAATAGACAATATACAGTATGTCACTCATGATGTCACATGCAATGACGACGATTCCACCATGTTTCTATGTTTTGTGTTCTTTGGGATTTAAGAATTCGCATTTGGCATGTTAAAGCCATGGTATACTAGTAGAACTGCAACACCAAATTCAAAGCAGAATTATTAAACGAATATTTTAATGTATTTAACCCAAATTTTAATGTCATAAAAGTATAAAAAAAAAATTAAAAACAACTTTAACATAATCATTTGGACTTTATTGGATTAATGTTTGGCATCCTGACATTTTAGTGTTTTTAATGTAGCATTTTACACAAGGGATTCAATGCCAATTGATAGCTGAATGTTTAATTGCTTCTTTATTGACAGGTAACTCAATTGCTTCATGGATTCATTGACCATTGATTGTGATCTTATTGTTAATACAGCACTGACCCTTCTCCTTTTACTAATCTCCCGCTCCCTCCGTTTGCTCACGTTCTGCTTTTATTGTTTTTCCATTCATTGGGCCAAGTTTCAACATCTCTTTATCCCAACCTCAGGCACAAACATACAAACACAACAATGGCACCCTTTCCTCCCTTCCTCTCTGAATTCAAATCAAAGGTTGTTGCATGTTGTTGAGACCTGGAGAGGCACTAGCAGATTATTGAGCACATGACCCTAATTGACCCTTAACCTCTAGGACACAGCCCATTGTATGAGGTGTTGTGAAATACCCAGGGTGGCCGGGTGAAAAGGACACTTTTGTCTTCTTTGCACTGGCTAGCAAGGTGTTAAAGATGTAGAAACACACACATGGTTTGCGTTTACTTTCACAGAGGCCACACAAATTCTCATGTGCATAAACTCACACACAGACAGACACAAATAGGATTACCATCTTAAACCTCAGATGAAATGTTTATTATTTACTGAAATTGATTTGTTTTTAAAACAAAATCTTTATTTTTAGAGCTCGATGGAGGTGAGGGACTCAAGTTACTTACTTGCAGGGATCACGTGGTCACTACAACATTCAATGTGTGTTCGTTAAAATTGTTAATTGTCAGTTACATTTCAGACTCAAAGTGTACCTATTGCATTAACATTTTTTTATGTATCTGCAATATACAAGGTGTTCCAAAACTCTTGAGCATATTCTGACATCGCCAATTAAAAAAAACTATTGATGGTTTAAAAACAAAAATGGGCATCTTACATGTTTTGCTGGTCTGACAGCTGTCCCCCTCTTCCGTCATCGTAGGTCCGCCATTTTTTCAAGCCAGACCAAATTGTAATCCTCGGTCTGTCAGAAATGCAGAAACACATTTTTAACAAGACAGTGCGAATTTTTGCAGAGGAGCTAAGCAGACATATTGTGACGTACAAGTCAGTGGGCACACAAAAAGGCGTTGAGTAATGGTTCAATTTTTCAATCAATCAATCAAATTTTATTTATATAGCCCTAAATCACCAAAGTCTCAAAGGGCTTCACAGAATGAAAAGAGGTCGTACAAAGACATCTTTTCAGTATAGGGTACACAACAGCATCCCCTGTCAAAGCTCCCAGAAGGGGAAGGAAAAACTCAAAAACCAATTTTTGCATTGTGATTACAATTATCCAAGAAGAGTATTCTTACATTTCACAGCTACAGAGGTAACTTTTAAGAATGCTGATGGGGCTGTTTCTGTTGCCATGAGCTTTCTTCAAATCATATTTGTCTGCTGGTATGAAAGCGCAGAATAAGCAAGGAATGCTTAGAAATGCATCTATGAGGGAAAATAACACTTTGGCGGTGTTTAGGGTGAGAAATCAACATTATGATGGCATATCAGTGAATTATTTGCAGGTTTTATGGATGTGTAAGTGGTGTTGTCAGTGTAAATAACATTTTGGTGTTGTAAATAATATATTTTGTACAGTTTTAAACTGCTTGTATTGTGTTCTTTTTTGTGTCATTGTGTTGTCTATTTGTCTTTTTCTTCCATTGTTCAGATTTTTTGTAAATATATATATATATATATATATATATATATATATATGTATATATATATATATATATATATATATATATATATATATATATGTATATTAATATATATATAAATTAAAGTGTAATTATCGTAAAAGAGAATGCTGAGGAGATCCATCAGTAGGAGGAAACTTCCATGGAATTTTGTAAAGGATTCAATAGAAGGAGATCAGAGTTTAAAGTATTATAGAGGCCATCCTCATCAGCATTCTTCAAATATAACTGGAAGAAAGCTCATGACAACAGAACCATTTCTTACCTTTCCTGCACTGCCCTCGTGCCGCCTGTGCAGAAGTAGAGTACACACCGACCTTTACCACATCTTTTAATTTCGTTTTGGTGCCAGAGGAAACAAAAGAGAAGAGGTTTTGAAATTTTCTATGGTTAAATACAGCAGTATTCCAAATGGCTTAAACAATGGTTAATCCAAATGTATGTGGTCAAAACAAGAACAAGTGGAAATAGGAAAATAAGAAAAAAAAAACTGGTATGGAAGTTCAAATTCCATCACAGATGGCAATGCAGAGGTCTGAATCAGGAACGGAAACATGACACTGCAGCGGTCCAACAACATCTTCTTGTCCTTCCAGCCTCTCTTTCTCTGTCACTAATTACAATTGCAGTTTAGTGTCTGTCGTCCTATCCAAGATGCTGGAGGCGCCAAGCCCTTTTGGGAAGCTCAAAACTGCTTTAAAGCATATTTATACTATGATCCCTTCATGGAGGAACATGCATTGTATCATTTGTGCTAAAATAAGTGAATAAAAATATATTTGATTTTAATCTCTTCTGGCATTCTTCTGGTGTAAATTTGCAATACACCAATCATGAATGGCAAATGGGTTTGGTTTGAAACCCTTTACCTGCGACCCTCAAGATGAACACCGCATCAGGGTTGTGGGTCAGAAAGAAAGGGCTCATGGTGCGAATCATTCGATTTTTGACCGAAGACGTGTAATATGCTTAGTTAGTCTTCAGCAACTAAATCTAAGAATCCAAATACTGTATATTGTTTTGTCTACACTTGACTCCAATACAAACAAATTCTTTTAGCAAGTTCCTTTCGGTAATTATTGTATGTTGACTGATTGAACACTGCCAGTGTTGATTACACTTTGATCTTTTGTCATCTGGCAGTCAAGGCAGGGCTTACTTATTTACAGTAAATCAAAGTAACGTTCATTCATTTTCTCAGCCACTTATCCTCACGATAGTTGTGGGCGTGCTGGAGCCTATCCCAACTGTCCTCGGGCACCCCGAACCGGTTGCCAGCCGGGCGCACAAAAACAAACTGTCACACTCAGAAACACACTTAAGGGCAAGTTGGAGTGACCAATATACAATATCTACCATGCATGTTTGTAGTAATGTGGGAGAAAACTCACATGGGCACAGGGAGAGCATGCAAACTCCACACAGGTAACACAGAAAAAGTAACAGGCAGATGCACCAATTTGGGTAAGAAAGGCGAATTTGCTTTGCATATGTGGCCAACATGTTGCTTCTCTCATGACTGTGTGGTTTTAGCAGATGTTAATGTGTGCACTCTTTTTTTTGGGGGGAGGGATATAAATCTACTTACACAGTCAGATTTTTGGTTACGCTGTTCTCCTTTGGGGGTCAGAAAGAAAAGTCTCAAGATGTAAATCATTATACTTTTGACCGAAGACTTGTAATGAGTTTAGAGCTAGTCTTCAGGAAATGAATGTCTGAATCCAAACGTATTTTGTTGCGCGTGTGTGTGCATGTGTGTGTGTGTGTGTGTGTGTGTGTGTGTGTGTGTGTGTGTGTGTGTGTGTGTGTGCCCTTGTTTTTTGCAGCATGGTGGGAACCAAATCCAGGGTTTTTCTGATTTTGTGGGGACCATTTGCACTTGTGGGGACCATCTTGGTGGACCCCAAGTCCTCTTTTTGAAGGTCAAGACTTACATTGAGAGTAGCTATAGGTTTGAATTGAATTTTGGTTAAGGTTAGGGTTAGGCAATAGAAGTCTCCACAATGATGTGAAAATCCCCCTGCATGCGTCCATGTATGCGAGAGAGAGCGAGAGAGAGAACAAAATACTCTGTCTGATATTCTTATTTGTATGAATACAATGTGTAAAGTGAGTTAAGATGCAGTGGCAGCCATCATAATCTCTTAGAAGAGAAGTTAGCTCTCTCAAGTTTAAGGGCAGGATTTACAAATTAAGTTTTGGGATTTTTGGCAGACCTGTCACAGTCAACTAGTCCAGCCACCTCAATTCTGTCTCACCACACCGCTCACCTCTCTCCTCCCAATCAGCACCCACTACCAACAGCCGCTACCAATTACATGCTCTGCATATAACCCGGTCTCTCCCCCAACAATCCCCCAGACTGTCTTGTTCAGTAATGCCAAGTTTTCCCACACTCCATCCTGCCTACCTACACGTGTACCTACCCCGCCTGTCTCTGACCTGCCGCCTGCCTGTTGCCCACTCCAGCCTGCACGTGACCATACGCCTGCTTGCGGAAGACATGCGCCAGTCCGTGCCTCGGCGCCGCTCAGCTCCGACCACCCACCACGGCCGCCATGGTGCCGCCATCCTGCTAGTCAGCAATTCCCCGGCAAACAATAAAGATAACTTGACGGTGCCTACCTGCTTGTGTGTGCTCTTGGGTCCTCTCTCCTTTGGTGATACATATCCATCCAGGCAGGTGCAGCATTATTGATGCATTACAGATTGCCCATTCTATATCGTCATGAACACGGTCATCATGAACAAGTGTAATTAAGTAATTTCAGAATGAAATACTGATTAAAACAACGACTAAGCATAATGCATAATTATACCAAAAAAAATCAAGGAATGACAAAAAATACTATTAACATGTTATTTTAAAGAGTACATTCATCTATCAATACATTTTACCTTTGCACTTTTGTGCTTGGCAGCGGTAATAAAGAACAGAATGTCCAGCACAATGTCAGCTGTGTGCAGTCATTAAACAGTTGTTACTTTTTGACTGTAGTCATGTTACACTTGTTGTAAATTGTTGAGTGTTAGGGTTGAAGTTATGTGGTTGTACCATGAGGTTAGTTAGTGTAGGGAGACACTTACGCACTGAGATGGTCATGACCTTTTTAATCATGGTAATGTTTCCTTTTCTTAGCTAACTAATTTAGACATAGAACACTTAGTTCGCCAAATTATCTCAAACTCAAGAGAACCTCTTGCCATTTGAAAGGACATCAAGTGATAATCTAAGTCTAAAGCTCGCTACGGAATCTGAATGATCATTTAATTTATATTTAGACCCTAAAGTGACCTTTGTCAGTCAACTTCTGGAACATTGCATAACAATTAAGAATCCAGCCAATTCTAAATTGCATCTATGTTTGCATAGATAATACAATTATGCATTCAACACATCATCCATTTGTGTTTATGTAAGGTTTGTATTGTGCTTGCATTGGCCGACAATAAAAATTTAATTAGACGCCTCCAAATACATTACACTTGTTGAAAGCCATGTTCTTGACCTCACTCTGGCTTTCCTCAAGTGCTCTGGAGACTCTTGAGTAATTCATAAGGCCACTGCTGGGTTGTACAGATGGGGGACAGGGTGGGATAACTACTAGTCAAAGGTCAAAAAAGTATTTTGAACACAGCCATTTTTTTTTTTAAACACGACTTACACAACAGCTTTGTAACAAGGCCACAGCAGTCTTACGTAAACAACTTTCCATAAGCCCAAACGTAGTTTTATTGTGAGAGAAATCCACTAGGAGATGTTCAATTTGCACTGAAGTTTTTAGAGTAGTTCAAACGATCAGTCCTAAAATGCTAATTTGTTCTCAAACCGGCAACTCTCATCACTGACAGTAAAATTAAGCAATAATACAGTAAAGGTGTGTCCTTGAAGGTCTCTGCCATTTACAAGAAATATGGGTGGTCCTTTGTAAGCTCAATGGTCAAAGGCTAACGTTTGCTCACGCTTAATCAATTCCCCGATTTATCAAATAACAAAAAACAATTTTGACAATCCAGGAAGGAGGGAATGATGTAAACAGTCATTAACAGTTGTGACTTTTCACCTTCAGAGCACGGGTTTATGAAGAACGGAATTCTTTCTCCTATGAACGAGAGAAGAACTACCGGTAATCCAAAATGTAATCTCTGTGAATCATGCATGTCAAAAGTGTTGGATATTAATAACACAACTGACTTTACTCAGTACTTTACATTTTTGTACATTTGTAGAATAAAACTGAAATGTAAAATAATATATATCACAATTCAAACAATAAACACGTTTTGAATGATTTCATGGGATTCACCCTGGTCCCCAAAAATTCACCTACCCACCAAGACCAAGTGAGTGTGAATTGCTGGTTCGATCTTGTCACACCAACCCCTTCAAGTTGAACCAAATGTTTACAAATGAATGCTGTCCCAGGCCACTTGGAATCAACTCTGTGATAACGCAACAACTTGTGACATTTCACAAATCCATCCACCCATCCATTCATCCATTTTTCCAGGATTGGATTGGTGACGCTAAACACGGACACCCAGATTACAATCTTTCTGGAGAACTTTCTTCAGCCCCCCCTGGGGAAATCAAAACAGACCCAAAGGCTAGCTAGAGCTCCTGGGTGTTCCCACATTGCTTCCGCTGGGCAGGAACATCTGGCAAGAGAGGAAAGCTGAAGGTATGCTACCCAGATGCCCAGGTCACCACATCTAACCACATCAATGCAATAGCACAAATCTGAGCTACTGTACCCATTAGCAATTTGAGATCTGTGTTAGTCTCTACCCATGGCTTCAGAGACTAGATAAGGGTGTGAACATAGATGAGTCAGTAATATCGAGCTTTGTGTATCAACTCAACTCCATTATCACCTAGTTAAGTCTTAATCATTGTTTCCTCATTCCTGAACTAGCTTAATATGCTTGTTGTGAAATCACAAGACAATGATTTACTTTTTCCACATCTGGTATATTGGTTTACTTTTTCCATTTGTTCAATCTGCTCATTTGCTTCAATGGCAACGTTTTAATGGTTCTTATCTGTTCCGGTCATATATACATGCTTACTAGGATAACGTATCGCATTTGTTCAAATATGTGGCACAGTGGCAGACAGGTGTTCTAGTTTCATCCCACATTCCAAAAACTCTATATTGCCCTCACGTGTGTTTGTGAGTATGGATGGGTGTACGTCTTTGTATGCCCTCAAGTGGCTGGCCTCCAGTTCACACTGCCTACTGCCCGAAAACAGATGGTTAGGCTCCTCTACACCTGTGACACTTGTGTGGATGCGTGGTGATGATAATAGAAGTATGAATGCATTGGTTCACGTACAGGAACGTGACCTAGAAAAAATAAGACCCACTGAGATACTTTTTTAAAGTAATTCTTCCTTTCTTTTTTTTTTTTTTTTTATACCAGATGTCGGACCATGTACACAGTCTGTGCTGGTGGTACACAACATTGTTACGTAACATTGTTGGTGATTAGTTCTAAAATGTGAGCGTGGAACACAATTGAATCAGCATCAAAGCCCCAACATATGTTACCCATCATTGTATTGTCCAACTTAAAAAAAAATCCTCTGCAGATCTTCAAATGAAAATCCTCCACTGTATTGACTTTCACCTGCTATGCAACTCACCATGAAGGGAAGAGAGAACATTGGAAAAATAAACCAACTTAAGATGTTTCACATCTCTCTGTCATACTGCATGTCTCCTGGTGTCTAAATCCTAAATCACTCTACTACTCCAGAGGACTGAATAAAAGTTGATGGCAGAAGAATAACAGGCAAAGCAATCAAGTGAAGAAGGAATTTGAGAGCAGAGGTATCTCAGAGGTTTGTTTGCTGTTGACATTAGGCTCAGTGTGTGTTTGGCTCCCAGCTCCATCTGCTTCCTGCCCAGCTTTGCTTTAAAAACAACTTATAACCAAGCCGTCAGTGCATGCTGAAAGACATATGCACTGAACTTTTTTCAAAGTGATTCAATTCACTCTGGTGGTAGTCAACAGTTGGAACAATCTTTTGCTTAAGTCGTTTTTAGCCTTCTATTAATGCCCAAAAGAAGTAAAGAAAAACATTATCGATTTCAGTACTTTTGCCCAAAAAATACTTGTCAAAGCATTTGACAAATTCAACCAAACATGCAGTGAACCTGCTTATACAGTAGCAATAAAAGGACCGCAAACAAATGTCAGTTTGTACAATATGAAAAGTATGAGACTTCCAGAGGGAAGTAAAAATAAAACAATGGGACAATGTGGTCTTATTTGTACACACCTTCTTACAACTGTAAATGTGATTGTTTGGAATCAACTAATTCTCCCTTCAAACTCATTTTAGACAGGCTTTCAGGAATTCTGTGCAGACACTCCAACGTTAGGCAGTGGTAAGATTTTACAAAATGAGGTGATGGTTGTGGGCAAATGGCATAACAATGGATTCAGTCTGGACACAGTACCTGCACTTATGCTTGTTTTCGTTCATAGCATACATCTGTCCAATACCCTAACCCCAATGTCACATGTCATTGCGTAAAGTCAGACCTAGACCATAGACCCGTGTTCACTCCCTTCATATAGACAGAAACACATACTCTAAGCGTACACTGGCCATTTGCGATTAGAATACAACTTTTTTTGTTTTTTTTTTTCCCTAAAGAGAGCACAGAACTCAAATTTGGGTTTTACAAGAGACTGATGGGCCAACTCACTAATGGATTGTGTGACGGTAACTGCTAAAAATGGAGCAAATAGCATTTACAGCAATTCACAAAGCATGCACAGATGGTGAAATACTTCGCTAACTGTGCTGCAAAGCTGGATGTGTCTTGGTGGAGCCGATGTTATATCTGTATGTTTATTAGGTAAAATCCAGATATTTGCAGAAATTGCACACCTCTATGTAAATGAGTCTAGGTGCTGATCATGACAGCAGCAATTGTAGCACAGAATAGGCATTTTCATGTAAGGCGTGCTCCTGAGCATATCAGTTATGTTGCTTGCCAGAAGTTTGGAAACCCTAACTGACCCTAACCCTGGCCCTACCACCCCGCCGGGGTGAGAAGGAGATTTTGTGTGTGTGTGTGTGTGTGTGTGTGCGCGTGCATGTATGTGTGTGTCCAGAGTGCCCCCCCTCCTACTGATGGATGTGCGTATATATAGGGTTAGGGTTTTATAAACTAATATTTCCTTTTGACGGCTGTTAAGTCTTTCAAACAGATTGAAGTCACAATTTTTATTTGAAGACTTAAAACCTTCTTTGAGGCTGTTAGTTTATGTCCAGAATGTTTTTTTCTTGATTACCTGGGCCATTGTCTCCTCATAGTTGAGGCATTATAAAAATACAAGTAATGACCCACTCCTGAATTTCTTCTATTTGTTTTGGGTTTTCTGCCGTCAGTCCATTTCCAGAGATAAAATGTGGTAAAACACAAATGTCTTTGATGACAATATTTACATTACATTCTTGAACGTAAGAGCAGAATTCCACCTAGACTTTGGGAAACGTATGAAGTAAATCCCCTTCATATCATCGCACTAACCAATTTTGAGGCATTTCTGGCAGACATCAAAACAGCAACATTTTATTCAAACCATAATCCGTCTGGTTAGTATACTTGTGATGAAATTACGAGTGAGTTTACTAATTTTGTCTCATGAAATTACACTTTCCTAGCGGTACCAGTTGGGTTTTTGACCCAAAACAAAATGACCGTTGCAAATGCACAGTGTGCTGTTCTAAAAATATCTGTTTTGTGCACTGGCAATCAACCCTATTGAAGGCGCTATTCATAAACTAATTCTTTGTGAATGTGGCGCTTAAAACGTACATATTAGCTACACAAACAGATATGTACGTTTCCACTGTCATTTCCTACGTCATAGCCTGTATTTATGCCTAATTGGGTTGTTAACTTAATTGTGAGTGCTCATGCTGAATGAAGTGAGTAGGATGTGGTTTTAGAACAAGTCTATTTTAACCTTGAACATATCCACACATTCAGAGCAGATTTATGTGGGAACAACAAAATAAGAATGAGTTGGATTGACCATCAAACAAATGTAAACCTTGCCAGCTGCCCTTCTGTGTAAGTCTGTGTAGCACTAAATGGAATCCATATGTGAAGAAAAACCAGGACGCTATGAACAAGTCTTCTGTTGATGTTTTTCTACGTGGGACTGGCTTGAAACACAGACAATAAAAACATTGCAAAACAAAATGCAATATATTAAACCTTCAACAACAAAGACAAGTCACATCAATTGTTATGGATACAGTCAAACAATCAGCATTTGTATTATTTAAAACTTTAAAAAATATATATACATATATATATATATATATATATATATATATATATATATATATATATATATATATATATATATATATATATATATATATATATATATATATACGTTTTCTCAGCATTTTAAATGATCTTTTAAGTAAGTCAATTGTCCAAAACAGATAAAAGATCCCTATAAAAAAAAAAAAGAAAAGCAAAAACTGCAACCATACCCAGTTTGAAGAGGAGATAAAACTACTTAATGGGGAATTTACCCCCATGGACACAAATTAACAAAATTCACTATTGATCGCATGGCTCCTTGCATCCATCCATATTCTATAGCCACTTATCCTCACAAGGTTCGCAGGCTTGTTAGTGCCTATCCCAGCTGCCTTCAGGTGAGTAGGTAGGGGACACCATGGACTGGTTGACAGCCAATCACAGGGCACACAGAGACGAACAACCATTCATGCACCCAATCGCACTGAAGGACAATTTATAGTGTCCAATACACCTGCCATGCATGTTTTTTAAATGTGGCACACGTGGATCCTTGCCACCAGTAATTTTGTCTCCTTCAAGACATCATAAAACTTGTCACTTTTAGCAACAACACAGTCACTTGAGCAAGTCTTTAATATCAATACATTAAACTAAAAAAATAAATATAAGAAACCATTAACCAAAAATGTAAACAGAATTGCTGGATGCTGGATTTGATTTAGGATGAAACTTTCATATTCTTCAAACATATTTTTTTTACTGCTCCTAGTATGATAAACTCTTCAGTTGTATAATTCAAATTCCAGATGATAATGAAAATGGAATAGCTCTTATTAACCTAACTGTTGTATCAAACATCGAAAGTAGGGAGATGACCAATTAATTCTCACCAGGAATAATTTATAACAGATGTAATCGCTAGTCAAGCTGGTGACCAGTGGTTGTATTATTACTTTAGTTTATGCTGATGTGCTAATTATGTCAAAAGTCATTGAGTATCAGGAAAAATATTGTTTACTTTGAGTGGCGGGATGAATCAGACTTTTAGCAAAGCAGTGTGATGAAATCGTCTGTCAAGACTATGGAATTATTCCACTGACTATCAGACAACAGGATCAGTCAGAACGTCATCAGTGGAAAATTCCACAGAAATGATTTTTGATACAACAATGATAGGCTACTTCTCATGCAGCTTTGCGCAAATTCCACCAAAACCACTTTCCCAAACTTTTAGCTAGGTCCCACTCAACCTTATGTAAATAAACCATAAATAAATGTAAGTAACCTACTGAAGAACTAACACCTATATTCAGCAAGCAGGTGTGTTCACTATATTTTCTCAATACTCGTGGCATATGAAAGTTTCCATTTCTTTATGAAATGTTGAATCTGAAGATATGCTGAAGTGCTATTAACGTTTTAGAAATCTGGTTCTGATTTTTAAATAGTCTGACAATGTTCAACCACCTAAAATTCTAAGTTGACTGTGACATCGCGTGCAGTTAAAACGCAAACGTATAAAACAGTTTTTGAAGGTGTTGCTGTTAGAACTGTAATTAACTGTGACTCAGATGTTGATTATGTGTTTCTCTCAGTTCATGGAGTTTTCCATCAGCATGTAGCTTAATGTGGCTTGAAAGAGGATTTTCTTCCATTCATCATACATCTAGTTCATGTATTAATGCCCAAAACCCCATGTAAACTTTGCTATAGGTTCTCCAGTGGAATTCTTGCAGTTTTTATAAATAAATACCAGCCATTCTAAGATGCCGTGATCCAGAATGTTGGTGGAGTGTTATACTCTCAACATCCTTCATTCGCGTAGGCTTGGAAAAGGGCAGAATGATGGACCAGAATTTTTTCAAAGCCATCCTTAATTCTTCCTCTGTGGCCTTACTAAGATCAATACCTGAGTTTTGGCCTCACCAAATCTGCGTTCCGCTTAGCCAGCCAGTGCTCGTTGCCTTCGAAGTTGCACAGGACAAACCTGATGAGACAGGTCCAACAGCAGGTTTGGGGGTTGCTGTCGCAATAGGCACCAACCGCCTTATAAGTTCATTGGAACTAAGTCTTTTTCTTTCACTCTGAGATATGGGTAAATTTCTGCTGAAGGTGGGAGTTTGAACCGCTTTGACAGAACTCTGCTAAATGTTTCAGTCAATCTTTACAAGACATTGAGGTTTCCCGTGACGGACTGACATCTTTTCTCAGGACTGGAGCCAACACAACACCAGGTGGAGGTCAGTTGCCAGCTCTGCCTTTATCTTCACTCTAGTGTCCGAAACATCCAACCACAAGTTCGATGGCACAACCACAAACTTTGGCCTTGAGTGTCTGCCAAGTTCACATGGACACCCTTATGACTAAATGTGGTGTTTATTATGGGCAATCCATGCTGAGCACAGTAGTCCAACAACAGAAGACCGGTTGGCTTCTGCCCAGGCCTGTTCTTCCCAATCACGCCCTTCCAGGTCTCATTGTCATTGCCCAAGTGAGCGCTCAATTTCCCCAGCAGAACAAGGGAGTCCCTGGTTAGAGCACTCTCTTGCACCCTCTCCAAAGATTCCAAGAAGGATGGCTACTTGTAGGCACAAACAGCAGTCAAGTCCCATCCTCCCACCCACATGCAGAGAGAGGCTACCCTTTTCTATGTGGTCCAGTACAATTGCCGGATTTGTATAAAGTTTCAGTTAACCGAGGTTGTCTGAACTATGTCTCTTTCATTTGTTTTTCTACTAACCCACGTGCAGTATCTTTATGACTAATCCACCCGGAAGGATTTTTGTAAGAAGAACAAGTTAAAAAAAAAAAAAAAAAAAAAACTCCTGTCCATTGTCATTACTGTATTAACTGGCACATTTTCCCTTCACATTCTAAGAGATTCTGTGCCACACTGTCACTGCTACTCAGCAACCAAGTGCAGGGTCAACTGACAAGAACTCTGGGAGAAAGCCTGCAGGGATATAGTTATTTGTTTTCTACTGTTTATATACAACTTTATTTCCACACTGATTTCTCATCCACTTATGACAATCCTCCTGAGAAAGCGAAATATCTATGTTGGTAACACCAGCAAAACAAATAAAGAATCCATGATAGGAAATTCAGTTTAAACTTTTTTTTGTTTTGTTTTGTTTTGTTTCAAAGCTATATCAGTGATTATGTGAGTCTTAAGGTATTCACGTACTCCAGAGGAAAAGAGAAATGTGTTCTTTTTAGCGAGTTGAAATAACAGAACGAAATTTGTCCTGTCTGACCTTTCATATACTCCAAGCAAAGTCATCTTCTCGCCCTCTTTACCTAAAGCATTATAAGCAGTGAGCCATTTGTGACAACTTGGCTTCTCTGTGCACAACAACCTTGTTGCTGCTTTGGATTATTCTTTTTTTTCTTAATGTTTGTCTTTTGACAGTTTGCACACTTTGTGTTGTAGCTGTGATCATACTTTACCACTTTCTACAGCTAATGCTCAAAGTGCTCCAATATTTAACTGGGAATTACAGTTTTTCCACTTTAACCACAGTCACTTCAAATTGACCAGACACTTAATAGCTCTGAAACATAAGAAAAAATGTTCCATGCATCAAGACAATGTTTAAAGAAAAAGTGACATCATTCCATCCTTTTGGCAGAGAACAAGTTTCTATTAGCTTGAATACATTTTTCTGTTGTTTTGGCGCACCTGTACACTAAGGCTTTGAGAGTAAGTGCTCAGCAGGTTGCGTGACTGTTGCTGAAATCAAATCATACCTCCTTGATTAGCAAAGGTGTTCCCGTGAATTGTTTTTTTATATTTTTCCATTTGCACCTGAAACATAGGCATTGGAAACATCAGTCAGAATAAGCGCCTCAGCAACACTTTGATCTATCATAGATCAAACCTATCATTGAAAATTGTAGGCTCATATTCAATAAGACCTTCGTGTGCAAACATGTGCATTTGCGCATGATGTGTTGACTATTAAATCTCCATTCTCCTAACTGCTCCATATGCACACTGCAATTTACTTGGATTGCCCCGGCAAATTGCCAGCTGTACAAATGAAGAGCAGGATGTATGGAAATTACTCCCTCACAGAGTTGGTAAGGGGGAGGGTACTTCATCGCAAACACAGTTTACAGACTTGAGAAAAATGGTCAAATAAATCAAGGCCGGTAAAACCAAAAGTAAATCAAATTCCCCCGAGTTCAACTATTCATGTAATGAAGGAAGATTCACAAATTCAAATTCCTTTGATTGTAAGTGACAATCGCAGCTGCTCGTTCATGGCTACAGCTCAAAGCCATCTTGGGTAGTAGACTTCACTCGCTAGTGGCCTCATCATTTGTCTAGCATGCTACGGAAATTCTCTGCAACGGTTTACACTGCTTTGGGGTATACTATATGGAAGTGTTGCTGCTCACTGAGTCTGCTGACTTTACAAAAACCTTGGCGCCGTTTTCTTTTTTCGCATCCTTCCTCTGGTTGTCACAGGTCCAGCTTTGAAATAAGTGGCATTCATAAAGCAGTGCTCAAGATAGGCGATTACGCATGGCAGATGGAAAATCAAAATAAGCACTGTGTGCCTTGTTAAAATTAATTGAAGATTAAAACCTAAAATCGAAGATGTTATTTTTATGTCCAATAATCAAACCTGTTGATACCTTTACAACTGTGTATTTTTATCATTTTTAATTGGGTAGCTGTCAAATATAGCAATCCGCACCTTTCCACACTGAGAAGACTCTTAGCAAATGGTTCATGTCTTAACAGGACAGTGACTGAATCTGCTATATTTCCTCTTGTGTAAAAGATCTTTGGACCTCATATTTCAAGGTTGGAGGGGAACAGACCAGAGGAATACCCCTGGAGATCTAAAAAGTTTATCCTGAACCTGTTGACTTTCCCTCCACTGTATCGAAAGTATTGTATTTATGGCTCACAGAGTTACAGTAGTTTTGCATTTTAAATGATGCAATTGGCTTTGCAGTCACCCTAAATTTGCATAAAAGTGGTTTGGAAGTCACACAAATAAAAAAAAAAATAAATAAATAAACATCATTTACTACGTTATAGAAGAAAAGGTCCAGATTTGCGATTAAGCCATTTTACTTGTCTCATGATATTTGTGACGACTAAGGAAGTTATGTTTGACACAATACCATTATTCAGGATGGCTGCTAAAGTTCATGATAAAGACATTTCCTGGTCTGTCTGACAGCTATCCGATGTTTTTCAAATATATTTTGCGTTAGCAAGCATCTTCATACATTATACAATGGTTGGCAGCTGTTCTGACCTTAACTCCCTGACATCCGCTAAAGCAAGGTCGAAAGGGTAACTTTAAAAAAAATATTCTGATAGATTTTTGTTCAATTAAAAATGAAGTTAGTAATGAACGCCATTAATCCAGGAATCCAGTTTCTGTAATACGTAATGTTTGTGATTCCTCCTGATCCCCATTTTTGCCTTCTTTAGGCAGGCAATAATGCAATCATAATATACTGTATATAAAGCAAACCAACATTCAGTCATTAGACAGCCCGAACCAAACTATTTAACACCGCTGATATGTCAAACAAGACAAAAAATATTCCCTAACATTAAATTAAAAACAGTTATAATGTGTACATAATTAAAAGTCACTTGTTCGATGTACGAGTGTGTTTGGTAATTTTCTTAAATGGTTTATACAGTAGTTTCAGTGCAGGTTAATCACCGGCATTGCATAACAATCTCCATGTTCATTTTAGATGTCATACAATGCTACGGGTTATGATTGTCTAGGAGACACACATTTTACTGGCCAAATTTTACGACTCGAATTCAATACATCTCTTGTTCTAATAAATAAATGATGCTGTTGTTGTGTTCCTTTGATTTAGAGGTTGTCAGTGTGTCATGTGCCCTGTGACTGGCTGGTGGTCAGCGCAGGGTGCCGTCGTCGTTAGCTTCCCATGAACATGATAAGCAGCGAAGAAAATGGAAATGGAAATTAAAATGGTTGTCTGGTCCAAGATGAAACGATGAGAACTTCAACTAATTGGATTTGCATTATTGCATTTAAATTTCTAAATGTTCACCGCATTCAATTTACCTTGGGAAATGTTCCAAATGTTTGCACATACAAAAAAAAAAAAAAAAATCAAAATCATTCTTCTTTATTTTGCATCACAAAAACATTCTCAAATTAAAAATCTAGAGAAAGAGAGCAGTGTGGCAGTTTGGAATAAAAACCTTGAAGATACAAGTACAGTACTGTGTTCTTATTTGACCACATTTTACCTGTATTCCCAACTTTTGAAAAAGATGCCCCAGGCATCTGATTGTTCTTGGCCACAAAGAACATGATTGTGCTAAATCAACTTCCCCTCCTGACCTGGCACTGTTTGATTTTTCTTTTCCTTTCCCAAGAGGCATAAAAACCCCATTTCAAAGATGTGGATGACATCAAGATGCGAGGACCTTTGCCGGAGTACATGGTCATGCCAGAGAAAATTACTAAGAAAGTGAATTATAATCTATGAGAAAACATTGTTTGTCATTTCAATCATAGAAATATATATTTGTGACCCCAGTCTTGGATGTTTTTGATGCACAGCATGGTGCGATGGTAGTTTTCCTCATAGTGTAAAGGTTTTGGCTTCAACTCACTTATCCCGTTGCCTCCCAATCTGCTTGCATTGTTTCCTTGGTTACTCCAACTACTCATATTCCAATAACACGTTTTAAGTGAAACACTCCATCGGTATGAATGTGGGATTGAACAGCTGTTTTTTATGTGCCTTGCAATTGGCATAGAACCAAAGTAAACATGTAATCTACCCCCTATGTCTGCTAAAAGGCTGCTGGCTGGGTTTTTTTTTTTTTTTTTTTTGTGATAAATGGCATGCGTCACCGAGATGATAAAACTGACATTGAGATATACTGTATAATCCATTTTATTAGAACCAACTCTGAATGTCTCTGTGAAATGGCTTTTTGAAGACTTTGTGCACTCCCTCATTGATTAATGATTCAATGAATATTACTTTGCCAATGTCTGACTTCAGTTTAACTAAAATGAGCTTGCTTAGAAAAAACACTATGAGCCTATGACTGGTATGGTCCTGACTGGGATGAGGTAAGAATGCAACTCTACGTTACCATCATTGTAAAGAGGAACAGTAAAATGAATTGTCTACCCATTCCCAGCAAAATCAATTCCTTTTTTGGCATTGTGGTTTGATGAACTTTGACCACAACATTTCTTGATGTATTGAAGAATTAACTTTCATTGCCACTAAATTCTAACTATTACGGCACTGAAAATCGCATTCCCGTGTAATATTTTCCCATGATTCTATCAATGTTTGTGATTCTTCAGCATCGTGGCGCACAGACTGCTGAGAGCCAATCAGCTCAGTGGGATCCATCTGGGTGGTCCTGTGTCCCACCAAGGCCCAGACAGATTGGGACGTTAGTTTCCTGGTGTCCGGCTCCATGGGTCTACCCAGGGGAATGCATGGATTGTCCATAGGCACCCCGACCCCAACCTTCCACCTCGAGACTTCTGTCTCTTGCCTACTCACACACAGAAGCACCAGCACGCGCACGCAGAAACACACACAAGCACACGCGCGCGTACACACACGCATGCACAGACTACTCGACTTTACTACTCCATAATGACATTTAGAACTTGGACGTCGACTAATCACCCATCGTGTGTTTTCTTGAGAAGGGATGCAGAGCCATTTTCAGCAAGAGATGACTCTGCTGAGTGAATTGAGCCCATCACTTCAATTTATTTAATTTGTCTTCTATTTCTGAAAGTGCAGCTTTGCGTTAGTGAGGGAGAATTAGGGAAGTGGGGAAAAAAGTGCAACAATATTTGGCCTGCGCTGTCAAAGAGGAGAGTGGTGAATTATTCCAACACACACGAAGCAGGCCGGTGATTACTTGCAAACACTGCAAATTCCTACCATACTGAACCCTCCTGCTGTTGTGGGCTCGGAATGAGGACAGGTTTCCCCATTTGGCCAAGTACCGGGGTGTCCCAGTGGCAGGCACGCCAAGCATTTTTTCACCCCTGGAGATGCCATCACATCACAGCAAACAGCTTTCATTTAACCTATGTTCATGTTCTAATTCTCATATATTTTCTGTGTATTGTTGCTGTTTGATTATATACTAGATAGTTGCAAATAGTTTCAGGGCACTGTGATTTAAAAACAAAACAGCGGTAATAAATGAACAATCTATACAGCAAAAATATCAATGACAACACGCAAAGTGACAATGAAAATGACAAAGAAGCAGCAAGGACTGAAAGGAAGCAGGTAAATGAATACAAACAGAGGAGACAACAAGGAACACTAGGACAAGACAATTGGCGGAGGGAACTGATTGGTAAACAGAAGTAACTATCATGATGGAAGATCGAACGAATGATATGGAAATGAAAGAGGCGCAACAAGGAAAATGAGAAAAAAAAAACATCAAATCACGACCAAATCAACAAAAACATCATGAAAAATCCTTTTCAGTGCCATGTTTAATTCAATAATGCCATGTTTAATCAAGCACTGTCCTCACAATTTTGGGGCATCCCAGAATTAGTTGTAAGCCAACACAACCTTCACTTTTGTGTTTTTATTGAGGGACTTTTAGTGTAACCCTTATTTTTACTTACAGACATGTTGTATAAGTGGCTCTTTAACAGGGACATGTATAAACTAATTGAGTTAATTTATTAGCTGATTTATTTCATGAGGTGTATCAAAACACTTGTTTAGATCATCGATCCTGGGGTTTTCAGTCCAGAGGCACGTATTATCCTTTGCAGACATGATTTTGACAATTTTGGATTTGAAAAAAAATACATGATTCAGGCAGCATTAAAGTGTCAAAATGAAATCGTAGAATTTATGACAAAGTTTGCCTTTTTATGTCAGCTGTAGCAGTAATAAATTTTGAGGGTGGAGAACAGTGATAGGTCCAAAACCTGCTTTGTCTCAAGAATATGGCTCAAAACTCTAGTTTAGTTATTAGTAGACAGAAGCTACAAGTTTTAATGTGTATTTTTTGTATTTCTTCCTTAAATGTTGAATGTGTTATGAAGGCTTGGTTCACGCTGAAGCCTAAAATGACTCAATTTCAATTATAAACAGTGTGCATTCAAACTTCTAAATCACTGTGGAAATCAGTTCATTGAACACATTATTATCGTTGTTATTATTAATATTATCATGATTGTTATCGTTATTGTTATTATTGTTATCATCATCATCATCATTATTATTATTATTAATCTCTTGCACATCCATTTTGAAGATTCAATTGACAAGCAGTTTTGAGTCATAAAACAAGAACTGCTTTTTGTTTGTTTGTTTGTTTGTTTGTTTGTTTAAAACTGTAGGTAGAGCCAGAACTAAGTGTGAGTGGATTAAGAAATGAGCACAAAGCCTACAGCAGACTCATAACATATGCACTTTCAAAGTTTGGAGGCGATGCCTTTTAGTGTTAAAAATACATTTGGTTTTAATCAGGTCTCACAAGATCAGTCATTTTAACATTATGGTCTCTGAAATGGTAAGGGCGTGATCTAATATTCAAGTGATCAATTTTCATTAAAATGGACTGAGTGTAGCCGTCTGCAACACAATAGTGGATAGTGAATCAGTATGTAAATTGTACATGCAACATTTAAAAAAGTAAATAGAAAAATGAGTGTTCTGTTACAGTTCAGCATAGCACTAGTTAGGCCTGTCCTTACAGGCATAGCAGTTCATGTATACCTACCTGTGTTTCATACCCTACTCTAAAGTGACTTGTCATGGAAGGCTCAAATAGTAAGTGATGTTTCCAGAAGGAGCCTTGGGTGAGGGCTGCTCAAACTCTACATGTCAGGTCCGTCACAAAAGGAGGGCCAGTTATCTACAAACTGCAGTCCACGCTTGCTACGGAGCTAGCCAGCCATCACTTCAGCGAGAATAGACTCCTAAACCTTTCATCGTTACCTCTGGCAGGCAAGGGACCTGAAAAAAAGGCATCAACAACGATACATCATGATTAATGATTAAATGATGGAAAATAAGAACAGAATGTACATTTGAAAGTGAGCACTATTTTGTTAAGTGAAATGACAGCTCCAAAGTACTATCAGTAATTGCTGCATCTATGTCACTATTCATCAAAGCACACATTGCGTTGTATAGTTTTCAGTGGACAATAACTTAAGTTTCCACTTGCTTGATTTCTCATAAATTTAAAATACACTTTTCCCGGCCCCCTCTCCTATTGGGCTCTCTATCCTCATCATTTTTCTCTTGTCTTATGGCAACCCTAAGAAGGACAGATGGGGTCAGAAGCGATGACATAATTGTGTAATTCACAATTTTATTACTCATGTTGTCTGGAAAATTAGTTAATAGTGACTGGTCCTTGTGACATAGGATACGTGTGGAATATTTGTCTGCTTCATGCTTTACTCATCAAAGACTGACCTCAGCCTTTGAGGGCAATAGTGATCTAAGATCTCTGATTTGAGGTAATAAGGAAGAATATGTACAGTATTTTATACTTATCATCAAAATTAACATCATCTGATCATGATCTGATCAACTTGATTGTGATCGGACAAAAATGGAAGATTGCGATCAGCTGAAATGTCATAAGTTGCCGAGTGATCAATGAGGTCATTCATCATTTACACAAATTATATGCTTTATGAATGTTTTGAGGAGCAATATTATGCCTTATTCGCAGTAGTGTGACTGCTCATTTTCTCGATGAGAAATATTTACTCTAGCATTGGTTCCTTTGCGGTATTTACTTGGGACTGGAAACTAATTAAATTACAGTACAGTATAGTCATTTCATTTCAGTATGTTGTTGAATCTTTTAGTTCTGCCAGAAGATGGTTTTGTTTTACCTGATTAAACTTTGACTTTATGCAAGACCTGATTATCAATAACTACTAGAGGTCATTTATGTTTTAATCTGCAAATGTCTTTCCTGGGCACAGGAAATATTGATAAACCTTGGCAAAAATGCTGTATTTTATAAATATTATATAAAGAATTATGTGGAGAAGGAGTTCATCCACCAAATAAGGGATTTATTTTAAGTAGACATATTGATCAGATGAACATGTAGATCAGTGATTGTGATCCTCTTCAAAAACCTTAATTCCGTAAACTCTAGTTAAAATTCTTAGCACAATTATTAGGTTTGTTTAGTTGTGTTTGAGCCATTCATGTGTTTGAGTTTTGGACTTGCCTTCCAAATGGCAAGTTTGGATTTTTTTTCTTTAAAGCTCTTTGAATTTCTGTTCAATGTAATAAGAAAATTACTCTACCTGTGTCCATCCATCCATCCATCCATCCATCTTCTACCACTCTGTTCCGGGATCAGGTCGCGGGGGCAGCAGCTTGAGCAAGGAAGCCCAGACTTCCCTCTCCCAGGAGACTTCATCTAGCTCCTCCGGAAGGACCCCCAGGCGCTCCCAGGCCAGCCGAGGGACATAGTCCCTCCAGCGTGTCGTGGGTCCATTTGCCTGTTATTTATACAGTAAGTACAAGAGTATCATAGATTGGGTTCATGGAATCCCATTTCTTTACTGCTTTTCCTAGTGAGGGTTGTGAATGAGCTGAAGCCTATCCCAGCTGAGTTTGGACTATAGGTGAGATAAACCTTGGATCGTCCAACAACCTATCAAAGATATCTGTATATACAATACATATTTGTAGCTACATTTTTGAAAACTCTTTTTTGTCTTCCATCAAAGCTATCATTCAATTTCCCAATGCAAAAATAATTCACACAGTTGTATTGGGGGGTGATTGTGCAGGGTGAGAGCAGACCTTTCCCAAAGGTTATGCCCATTCTTACATACAGTCATGACGCAAAAGCATCCACATCAACTGATGATTTCTCTTGGGGAAGAAAAACAGGGTTTGGATCTGCTTAGGAGAAGTTTTTGTTATACTGATCTTGAAAGTTCATTCAACTTTCAAGGACAGCTGATGCACACGTATGAAACTGTAAGACAAGTGGGCCAGGAACCATGGAAACGATGTGGAGTAGTTTTAGTTGTGCACTGAACCATCTCTGTGACAAAACAGTCACACTATTTTAAATGGAAACAAGGCAGACAAATATTAGGAGCTCTATTTCAAAAATGTAAATCAAACTTAGTTAAATTAACTAAATTGCAGAAAAGTTCAGCAATGTGTGTTGAGAGTTCTATAGGTTCTGTAAAAGAACTTTAGTCTTTAAATATGACATATATGATATTTTAAAATGTCTGCAGCGGGCTATAAGCATATAAATTGTTGGTGATTTATCTTATTAAATATGAGTTCTATGGTACCAATTCTGGCCAGAAAGTGAAATTTCTTGTTTACTGAAGCCACATCTCTGTGGCTGCCTCACCCCCTTCATGAGGTAGTTCAATGCCGGTAGGCCACGAAATAGCCATCATCTTGACCGCTTATAATTACAAGGGTCGCGGTGCTTTAGAAACTACCTCAGCAGAGTGAATAACGAGGCCAAAACAGGCGTTTTAGTAACATTAAAATGCAAAACGGTGTCAAGAGGCTGCGCTTGCCAAGAGCTGTTCCTCCTACCTATTAAGCAGTTCTACCCGTGGTTGAATTATTTACCACTGATATTGACTGTCCGTTTGTGTGGTCCTAAACATACGTTTTCACCACTTTGGCATTTTTTACAGTAAAACGCTGTAACTAATAAAATAAACATTGCTGTTTACTTGGCCAACTTGATGCAAAATCTCTTGTCCTCTATCTCAATACCAAATTGAAGCTAAAAGACATTGATAAGGTCGGTGAGATTGTGTTAGCAAGAGTAACAGTTATTTTGCTCTCATCACTGTTCGTTCTAAGCTGCCTGCGTTCAATTGGTGGTCATCAGATAGTTGCAGGAGGTCGTGAGATGAGCATGTTGCCAGATGTTCGCCGGTACTGCTTTTGTTACAAGGAAGTGATAAGAGCAGTACGGGCGAACATCTGGCAGCTGCCCGGCATCGGCGACAAGATGAGACAAGATCAAACAACTCTGAAGAAGGCGAAAGACAATGCTATAAAAATTAGGATTTTAAAGTTTTATTATTTTAATTTGAAAGGTTTAACTCATGTTGCTGTCGGATAAAGAGGAAAACAACAGTTGAGATAAAAAAAAAGCCGCTACACTCGCCGTCATTCGGCAACATTCGCCCCTTCAGTGGGATAGGGGCTTTACCATAAAATGATGTTTCTCTCACATGCTTGCATGAGGACAGATGAATTAAAAACATGAAATGATCTTAAATCTGAATGATTTGGTTATTGTAAAAGAAAAAAAAAGAATTTTCTTGCAAAAATGAACATTTTGACAGTTCATTGAACATTTTTGAAGGTATACCTTTAGTCCAAAGTCACCAGCAAAATGGCCCAAAATTTTGTTACCATTTTATCCAATGGTAATGCCCAAAAATCTCAATGCTCCTTCTCATTCATATCAAATGTATAGTGCAGTAGTATTATAATGCTCTGTCTAGCTAAGTTAGGCCTCAACATATTTTTTTAATTGATTTTTTTTTTTTCCCAACACGTTTGGCTCGGATATTGGTCATTTTGGCATACACTGTCTCCACTTGGGCAAACCTTATGGAATAATGATTGGTTTCATCAATGACAATGAGGCCAGGCTTTGGATCAAGCCGCCTCGCTACTATTGGCTGTTCTCCGTTGCCCCTCCTCCTTCTGAGCGAGCCTTCTGTTCTCTTGATGCTCCTTCACCTTTAATAATAAGGACCGAAACCCGGCTCCTAGCACCAAGAGCAGAGAGGGCGCAAGACAGGCTGGTACAGCTGAGCTGAACCGGTGACAAGCCGCAGTCTACGTTCACTATAGAAACAAGCCCAGACAACAGGAGAAGACCGGGCCCGTGCCGAAATCAAAAACGACAAAAGGCGAGAAGAAAGGAGAGAATTGGATCACTTTATAGCCACTCTGGCAGCAGCCCTTCTGCCACGCTCCTTCATGCTGCTGCGGGAGCGTATGACAACCGGCGCGTAAAGTTGCTGAGCTTGAGCCGCTTCCCTTGTTGTGGAGGATCGATCTGTTTCAGTTTGGATTTCAGACCCCATCACAGCGTCTTTGTCTGTGGATGAGCAATGCCTGTTGGATGGTAACATTTCCTGCGGAGTGTTGCAGCAAGGAGACGGCAGTGTGCCACATGCGCCCGGAAGATATGGATTCGCTTTCACTATAGCAAAGAGTTACGCGGTTTTTCCAAATATTCATTGTTCGTCTTTGGACTGTTTACTAATTTAAAAAAAAAACTGTATTATCATTTAACAGAGAAGTGGGATTTTTTTTAGACTGTTGTGGAGTTACAATCATGAACTTTGTTTTTAGTTTGGTACAAATTCTCTTGGCAGCGGTTCTTCACCTATCCACTGTAAAGGTGAGTTTCACACAAATCAGTTCCTCTAACCTTAATTGACTAATAATCACTTTATTACCTACTGGCAACGTCTCAACCTAACTGACATATGTTGCGAGAAGTCTCAAGGAAGTTAAACATATTTATTTGAAATTGTTATGTGTGGGTGTTTCCAGTTCGCCAATGAAAAACGTGATTACATTTGTAACTTCGGTTGCTCAATGGAAACTGACATTTAGCTTACATATAACGTCACCAGGATGGCTTGTGTGCCCCGTCACCGGCGAAATGCGTAGGCTACTTCATTATGCAAGGCTTGCTACAGCATGTCACTTTACGTTTTACACACTCGAGGGAGTAAAAAAGGTTCATTGTATTAACGCGTGTGCGATTGTACAGCAGAAATTATTAAAGTAATCCCAAGTGCAGCAGATCGCCATCTTGTTCAAGGAATCGACTGGAAATTCACCTTGCATATGTTTATTTAGTTCTGGTTGGAAACCGGAGCACTGCCGACCAGCTCACGCAGGCTAGGGAGACCATACAAAGAGGGAGGGCAACAAGACCCCCACCCCCTTAGCCACCCCACCCCTCAAGTCAGGTGTCAAAGGCGGCCTATGCTGGAAACGAAACATTCATACAACCGCATCACGACACATTAGCGTAATTCGCATCTAATTAAAAAAAAAAAAGAACCCGATCAACGAAGAAATGCAAATCATCTGCCTTATAACAAATGGCAGTGGACCTACATGATGTGATCGGTTCTCTTAGCTATTCGGCCCAATAGTTCATTCAGTCCCGATCTATTTTTCCCCTCACGGTGACAACTAAAGGTTCGGTTCCTCGTAGACGGCTTCCCCGCAGGATGCCCACCTTCTTCGCACCACGTTTCTCACACAGAATTTCTCACGCAATACCTTCGGCCAATTGCAGCAGCCACATGAGGTAAACGCATGATGCAGCATATCGTCACGTCACTTTTTGTCACCATCATGAAAGGCATGCAGGAACTCTGCAAGCAAACACAAACATAATAGAGAATAATGTCTACAAGAAAAAAAAAAACTTTTATTGTTTGACAACGTGACATTTGAATGCGACTGTTATTATGCGCTGCATTTATTAATACGGAATCGATGCCGATTATGAAACTATGTACTGATTTAACGAAAATGACACGCAGGTACTCTTGTGCATCTCTTGCAGACTGCCAGTATTAACAAGGGGGCGGATAAGAGTAAGAATGAAGGTGAGTGTTCCGTTTCTTCTTAAAAACGAGTCAGTTCTTTCATCTGCGATAAGGCTAGAAGATGAATATAGGGCCACCTAGCGGCTGCACGTAAATGTGTATCCGCCACACACAGTATATTGAATATATGTTTCCTATATATTATACATATGTGAGTGTGTGTGTGTGTGTGTGTGTAATGCTGTCTTTTAATTGTGGATACAGTAGTTCCTCTTTTTTTGTCTGAGAAGACAGTAAATGTCCCCAGCTTGACTAAAGGGCTGACTTGGGACTTTGGAGTCCCAATAAAAGAGATGCTGGTTACACTGCCGGTATTTTTAAAATAATTGCGATTAGGAGGAAGTTTGTATGGCTTCGTTCGAGCGAGTGTGTTGCAGCAGCCGCCCAGTCAATACATCTGCAGTCAGCCTTGGTTCAGTGTCGTATGCTTGTTTGTTTGACAGTGACACTGTTGTGCTTAGGCCAAGGTTGGACCCTTTCAGTGGTGAGGGGTGTAGACCGCGATTGGCTGCAGCAGACATCATCTCCGAGCACAGGGTCGTGTGATAGTGTCAGTTTGTGAAGTTCAAGAGCACGCAGGTGGCTGACTTCCTGGTCCTCTTCAAACACTATCAGACCACCTGTCAGATTGACGAGAACAACCGCTGGTTTTTAGCAGTATGGCTTTGGTGCTGGGGAACATGCATTGAGCTGATTGGAGTCATCATTACCGGGTCATTGCGATCGGCCTTTTGAAGTAATTCAAAGGTTGTGTTAGATCCAATGGCATAGTCAGCCAGTTTTAGTGCATTCTTCAGTTAGGATCTTATGGGATCATGTAAGTGTCATGAACATAAAATAAAAAATGATTAGCTTATTGCCATTCATTAAGTCACACTAGGCTTATAGGGTCAAATGTCAGAGATGACCCCTGGCGCCACAGTGCTGGAGGTGAGTCTACTCTGCTTAACCAGGGGCCACCAGTTTGCAGAGGGTCATTGAGGGCTTCGTCTGATGCACTGCTGGGTGGATTATTCTCAGCTGCACAGGGAGTGGAAAAACAGAGAGCTAGACTGAGTCAATCTTCCTAATATTGACTTAACATTTAACTCAACTAGGGTTGCACCGATACCCAGTCCAGTCAGTGCCAATACAGTTCAGTACGCTGTACTTATAGAATGCTCTGATACTACACAACGATACCACATGACTAGCTTGACCCATGCACTCCAAATTAGCCGTGTGGAGATACTTTTAAGGACACAGATGACAACAATTATAATAGATGGCTGTAAATTATGTAGTCCTGTAGTACTTCCTACTAAATTTATTTTGAAGTTAACAAAGGGGAAATGTGGCATCCTTTGTTTATATCTGACACACTCTCCCTTCTTCGCGTATCGGCTTCATGTATGGTACTGTCTTCACATTGTGACCTTAAGTGCTCAGACTGACGCCATCAGCTCGACTTTATTCATAGATCATCATCATTTAAATGACAACCTCAACTGTAACACAAAATAAAACATAAACTATAGATTAATATATAAAGTTAATTAACAGATGTAAAATGTCATCAGCCATGGTATTGAAAATCGATTTCTCCTTTTTTCAGTTATCCAACTCACAGATGTCATCATGAAGAGTCGATGCCAGCCCAGAGAAATGCTTGTGGACATCTCCCAGGAGTATCCGGAGGACACAGAACATACATACATACCTTCCTGTGTAGTCCTCACTCGGTGCGGAGGCTGCTGCAATGATGAAGCGATGGAGTGTGTGCCGTCTGAAACCCGCAACGTTACGCTGCAAGTGAGTTGAGGGGGGACACCCCTAAACTGTCTGTTTGGTGGATGACACAGATGGAAATCAGTTGTTTAAACAACAATAATTTTATACACAGGACATGAATAACACCGGTGTGCCTCTTTGATTTTCTACTGAAATTAAAGTACTGGTTTTCTAGCTCCGACTGCCCTTTTGTCAAATTTTAGAAGCCTCTGTGGCCCTGAAGTCCCAAAATTTGTCCACCCCTAATTATAGACAAAAAATTGAAACAAACAACATCAGTGGCAGAGCTATGGCATATAGCAAGCATGCAGGCTGTTCAAACCCCAAATTTCAGGGCTTGTTTTTATTTTTTATTTTTTTCCATCCCCCTGCACCTGTGTCATTCCAGGTCTGACTGTTTGTTATCCACATGCGGTCAAATGCAATACGATGATATTCGAATAACAGTTAAACCCAGTGCTACTCATCAGTGAGGAGGAAAGACACATGTCAAGGCTAGTCATTTAGCCCTGGAAATAGATAATAAAATGCTCTACAATAACTCAGTTTTCCTATAAACTTTGAATCCTAATGGAACCCTGAAGGGCCCACGCACCACACGTTGAGCACCATGTGAATGTAGAATTAATTTTAGATACAACAGCTTTGATGGATAGTTTTAGCTAATTTTATATGAAAAAAAAATTGTACAGCCATCTGCATATTTTTTCAAAACTACATCTTTTCAGGGAAGAGAAAGTGAAGCAGCAAGACATCTATGGCATTTCAAACATGCTATTTATTTCACCGTGATGTTTACAACCATGTCCATGTGGTCGAAACCTCTTCTGGTCACTAAACACGCTTGCACTTTGGCATGTGTGTTGCTTGAAGAAGCAGAGGAAAACACAATTGCACAAATGTTCACGTCTTCAAGTCTTTCGATTAGGGAGTGGCGAGGGCTTTGAGTTTACAAAATTGTCCCAAATAAGCAGCAAACTTGTGAGTCTGGTCCAGATGATATAATGAACCAGAGCATTTTTTTTTCAATGTCCTGTGTTCCTTCTAGGTAATGCGTGTCAGATCAATGGTCACGCAACATAAAATTCAGTTGAGCTTCACAGAGCATCAAAAGTGTGACTGCAGGTGAGAGAGCCTACATATTCATTTTATTGCCATACACCATGAGAGCAAAGATCTCAATCACAATTGTTCATATTTTTCAGACTAAAGCCTGAAGTTCAAGCAAAGAAAGAATAGTAAGTACAATATATTGGTTCTTCTTGCTTTGTTTTTCTCTATTCTGAAAGTGTTTATTTGAGTTTGGGTGGGATTTTTTTCATAGACTTTCTTACAAATTTTTCCCCATGTGTCATATAGTTGGCAAAATACAAATTAATGGCGCTTGTCTAGTGTTGCCATAATACAGCAAAATAATGGGAACTATTCCCATTTAAACCAAATGTTTAATTGTAATAGACATTAAATGCCCACTTACTAGGTTCAAGACCAGAATGCCATCAGACCACCAGTGTGCTGTGATGGAAATGTCTCTTAATTTTTCTGGAGGTTTAAAATTTACCAAAAGTATTTATTTACTAGTTACGTATGCATCTTTGATCATCCATGCTAGAGACAGCGAGTAAAATGAAATAATTCTCATTAGCAATCTTATTGGCAGCAGGTGGGGTATTTTTGTGTATCCACCTGTTGCCATTCAAACATTTTGTGTTCAATTAAACAGATTTTACACTGCTGTCACTAGATTTATGAGTGAATTGAAACAAGATCAGCATTACTTTAGTATTCATATTTTTGTTGAGTGGTGTGTTTGTGAGGTATTTTTTAAATGGCAAATGACCCAATAAACATTTGGAAGCATTGCAGTAGTTTGTTTGTCTAGTTTTGTCAGCGGACACATTTGGGACATATTTTGGTTGACCAAAAAGTGACGTGTCCAGTCTTAGTGCTACAATTTAGGAATTCCAGCAGATACAACCCAGGCCAAGTATGCACTTGAATTGTTTCGTGTTAAAAGTTAGGGATGGGCACTTGACTAAATCTCCTTGATCGGTTGTTCTGAACTAGTTTTTTTTCTGTGGCACTGTTATTTTAGGCAGATCAAAGCTCGAACGTTTTGCATGGATTTCTTAAGATCGTTCATTTTTCATTTTTCCTCATTTGCCTCATTTGCAATTACACATTTAATCTTGGTCTATATTATAGACCAACACTTATCACCAGACTGTCATTTGGCG
Source organism: Hippichthys cyanospilos (assembly GCF_059441005.1). Lineage (NCBI taxonomy): Eukaryota > Metazoa > Chordata > Actinopteri > Syngnathiformes > Syngnathidae > Hippichthys > Hippichthys cyanospilos. The sequence goes on from NC_142371.1 coordinate 7,970,013, forward strand.
CTTTTTATGGCAACGTTAGTTCCATGGGCTTGCTCTAGCAGCGGCAAGTGACAGAGGCACAGGGTGCAGACTGGAGACCACCCGCTGCTGTCTGCGTGATGAGTCCAGTTGCACAAATCTACCCCTTCGACTACCTCCCCGGGCTAATTGTAGCAACAGGTGTCAGGCACTTAACCTATTTTTATTTTTAGTGGTGCAAATAGAGGATGAAAAGAGTGATGAGTGAAGACCCTGTCTGTTAAATCGGATGACACAAAGCACCGCGTCTTTAGGTCACTGCCATCATCGCCTCCCCATATTATTTTATTTACAGAATACAGTACAACAAACTGACGGGTAACTTATTTTGAAATGAAAAAAATCAGGAATAATAATTTGTAAAACCACTCTTCAAATGCCTGTAATAAGGGGTTCGGTAACAAAAAGAAGGGCAATATCACATTGTCATTAGTTATTGCATATGACAGTTTGAAATATCAGTACAGATTCTAACAGCCATCATGGAAGTTGATATGCCTGATTTCCTTTTGCGGGCCACATAAAATGATGACGTGGGCCTGATCTGACCCCCAGGCCCTGGGTTTAACACCTGTGCAGTGTCATTCATATCTCACTTCCTTACTGAAGATGACAAAGCAGAAAAGCAAGATATCTCATCTGCATGGTTTGTACAGTTCATAGAAATGGTGAATACGCAATAGGTCAAGCTAAATATAAAACTCCACGTCTCACAGTCAAACTCACAACTCCATGCAGACACACTTATTAATACAGCGGCATAAATGTAAGTAGGTCAGGTTTTAAAGTAGATAAGGGCAGCGTGCGACCGCTGATTTGTACGACACCATCATGAAAGTTGACAGCACTTGGAAGCCAAGGAGCGATGAGATCTGATGACTAAAATCAAATCCTTTTGTTGTGAGGCTGAAATGGCCGAAGCTTTGCCCTGCCGTGCTTTAGGGTAGCCTGCCTCTGAGCGCGGTCAGCTTTTCTGACGTGGCCGCACTGTAAAGAGGATGCTCTCATTCACTCTTGGTCTAAGGGACAAAGTGAATGTCCTGTTTCACCCCCATTGTTCAGATCGATATCCCACCCTGCTAATGAAGAAACGAGATGAGAACGCAGATGCAGTACTGATTGATGAGTGTCCTCTTGAATGTATTGATTTTGTGCTGCACAGACCTGCCGGGGATCGCTTTCAAATTCATATTTGCCTTTGATTTCACTTCCACGCTGAAAGAAAATTAATATCTTATGTCACCTGGTCTGTTTTGTCCTGCCCTGATAATTGTTTGCAACTCTCTGGGTGCATCTTATCTTCTGTCATGTCTCCTTTCGTCTCCAATGATAGTTGGCAACAGTCAAGCGTTACATGAATATAAGTAAGACATGTGGTGGGGTTTTGTAGCCTTGAGGTTTTGCAGATAAGCCGAATGCTATGGGTTATTAAGCATCTGTTTTCAGACAGACGTTTGTGAAGGTGATAGAGAATTGATCACGATGCCTGGATGTGAGACAAAGCATTCCTCTTTACAGTGGTACTACATCCACCAAACAAACCCAATATATCAAGTTAGTTCCTTGTTTTGTCTCAATTGTGGCCTTGCATCTTTGGCGAGCACTTTAACAGATACAGAGACGACTTCAATGTCTAGTTCAGCCTAATTAGCAGTCTAATGCACGTCAGTTATGATGGATGATCCTTTTGTTTTCATTGGATGTTCTGTATGTTATGTGACTCGTTCTAAGACTAGCATGGTAGTTATGCTCAAGCCTAAGTATTTATAAGTGTTCTTTAACCGAGCAAAAACTACATCTATTGTTGTTGTTTTTGTCTAAATACTCATTAAGGCGGTACAATTGTCCATTTCTATCCGAACGTCAAAATATTCAACGGCTGCAGCCGTAGTGATTTTACTCAAATGCAAGTCATGACCATGAACTAGTGCCACTCCTGGAGGAGAATATACAAAGGTCTTGTTATACAGGGGCCAAAGGGCACAAGGATCCCAGAGTTGCTGGATTAGTCAAACTGCTGAGATGTCAAATCTGAGCCACAAATCTTGTGTGTGCATACATTTTCCTCACTCAACAATCTTGATTAATGAGACAGTGAAGGGCTGGGGTGGGGATGTGAGAAAAGAAAGAATTAGGGATTTTGCATGAGTGTCTGTCTGTCCTTTCTGCAAAATTCGCTCTGTAGCTTAGAACTCTCTCTTTCTCTTTTGTCTCTCCTTTTTGCTTCCCTTGCAGCCACTGTGCGCCTTGTTCAGAGAGAAGAAAACGCTTGTTTGTGCAGGACCCTCTCACCTGTAAATGCTCCTGCAAATTCACACAATTAGACTGCAAGTCCAGGCAGCTTGAATTAAACGAAAGAACTTGCAGGTTTGTTTACCATGCGTACGATAAACAACGTGCTTTGAAAAAAAATATATATATAACCTGGCTACTTATCTCTTCACCCACTGCGATGCTTAAGCATGCCTCTCCCCTGCTTTTTGATGTGTTGTATTTGTTGAATGTTGCAGTTTCTTTCTTACCAAAGCTTGTAGTGCAGAGGTCACATTGTCTTCTCAAATGCTATCATGACTTCAGTAATCATCGGAAGTAATATTTGTTGTGGTCATTAATTGTGATGTCATCCTAATTCAAAGGTCAATGTTAGATCCAATTGGGTGCTCGAGACTGCTTGGTTTCACACGTACAAGATATTATTCATCACAATTTTTGAAAAGAATAAATACATAAATAGGTTTTTGTTTTAGAATAATTCTTCAGATTTAGCATCTGTATTCATGGATATTTGAATTTCTAATCATAATTATGCATGCATGAGATAAAATTTAAAAAAAGGATTTTTACAGGAGTGTTCCAGCTTTTGCAAGCTTTTATGTTTGAAGGGTTATATATTGATGAGAATGAAAACAATATTTGCCATGTGCACGGCCACTAGTAAATGATCTCGTACTGAAGTAATACCAAGAGCATTATTTCTAGACAGAAAATACTAATCTGAATGTCACATTGTCATGCACACTCAATCAATCAATTTTTAGGACAGATAATGAAGGTGTTTTAAATATCTGAGACTTTGAGAGCTATTTTCAAGAAATTGCATTTTGGCTTAACAACTTCTTTGTCATATAAACAACCAAAAAACCCAAACTGCATTCATTTTTTCAGTTTATACACTTAAAAAGATAAAGGGGTGAGCTCAAAATTTCAAGGAAACAAACTGAGAAAATTCTAATTTGGGAAGCTCAAAAAAATTTAACAATACTTTTAAGTTTTACAAATATGAAAAGTGGCTTTACTGTACATATTTTCAACAAATAAATTAGAGCTTACAGACCACGTTCTCCTCCATGTTAAAGATGCGTTAAAAAAAACTTGCTTGCTTAATTTTGGTCAGTAGCCTTGTTGCCATAAGACTCAACAATGTTAATGTTAAAGTTGCGCCAACTTAAATTTGTGTTTTAGCCCCAAAAAGCACAAGTTGTGTTTTTTACAGCATAGTTAATGACAGCAAAACCTAATCACTGCTAAATATAATTCACCACAAACACGCGCTTTTTGTGTACAACAGCCACCGTGCTTGCGTTATTTTACATCTACTCATGTTTCATCCATGAATCAATATAATGTAGATGAGTTTAGGTAGACTCATCCTTGTGCACCCTCTCACCTAAAAAGACCGGCAGCCTGAAGTTAACAAGGCTAAATGACCTCCTCTGACCCGTTCACTTATATGACCTCTGGGCCCCCCACACTGGGCCCCCCACACTGATCTGGTTTTAGACAGCCACATACGTCTGCGACATGATTCTAATAGGCCGCGTCCTCTTCAGGACATGGTGTTGCCGGCCTTTTGATCCAATTCTAGCCTCAGCTGCAAACCCATCTTTGTCCAATTGAAATCAACGTGATCATTTTATATGAAGGTTTAAATGAAGAGGCAGAAACGCACACAAGCTACACTACTACCCCCCCTCATGCTCCCATCTTTTTTTTTTTTTTTTTTCTGTCTTTGCCCTTGTCTCAAAATCTGTTCATTTGCATGCACCACGCAAGCTTATGCACTGTTCTCTTGGACTCCACCGTTAACCAGATTTCTGTCTGTTGTCCGGCAGATGTGACAAACTGAGGAGATGAGACCAGGAGGTGCAGACTACACTGTTATGAAGGAATTGTTTTTGGCACAGCACTTTGAAATCTGAGGATGCATTCCCCGCAAGGACACTCATGGACAATGCAAGACAGGACGTTCTGCATTCTGATCTTGCCACCGTCTCTTTTCCACCTAACGCTATTATTATATATTTGTGCATATACTCAAAGTACAGTACATCGACAGTATGTATTGCTGCTACTATTTAAAACGAATGCGCTGTCGGCGTGTGAATGGGAAATGTGACAGAGCTCCTGGGTAAAATTGGGGAAAAGATATTTTATTTTATGTAAGACTTCACTGGATGCTGGTCTGCTGTGGATATGAACCTGAAACACGTCTGGCTTTCTGGAAAACTCGGTGACCACACTATCATCCGTTGATGCAACAAAAGCCGAACTTGCCTGAAAGGCCCCCGACGGGGGGAACTGGATTCGAATAATTACGACGGGGACACCTGCGGCACTTGAACTCTATGGCAGGTTCCAGAACTTGTTCTCCTCCGTGACACAATTAGACATTTTGTCTGTACTGTAGGAAGCAGCGACAATGTGAGAATACCACAACATAATATGACACAACTGCTGACACAGGTTACGTGCTGTGGTGACGAATAATGTGACCTCCTACCCAAAAAGAAGTGGAGTGAGGGCGGCAAATACCCAAAAAAAGGTTTGCCGAGTGAGAATGTGGACTATGACAAGCTACGCTAGTTTGAAAGTCAAAGTTTTGCCAGGGTTTTAACGGTATTGAACCTGTCCGGTTCTGCCTCCATCACACAACTTTTTCGGGTCGGAAAAGATATTTTTATTGACATGCACAGATTATTATTTGTATTTTTATTTAGATTTTGTGTTAAATTCACAAATTCTGTTGAGACCATGCTAAAGGGATATTAATGTAGGTATATATGACAAAGGGTAGTGACTAGATGAGCTGGTAATAGGTCAGTCTAGAATCCCCTAACATTGCTGTTTTTTTGTTTAACGGCTTTGTCTGTGTTCCAAAGAAATAGTCACGACTCCGCAGCGGAGCGAGTTATTCTCAAATGTCTGCATATACTTACTGGATATCCCTTTTTCAAATAGACTTCATTTAATTTATAGAATGTGTTCAGTATTCTGTATTTTAATATTTATATGAATTGTTACAGTAATTTTAGTTTTTCTTCTCCTTTCAATTTATCTTGAGGTTGAACATGTGTGACTCTGGATGCTTGTGAGGCGGGGAGGACTGAAAACAAAGCTTTGACATTCCCGATTTTAAACTAAAGCTATGTTACTCACCAGCCGAATGGGGGGGGGGGGGGGGGGGGGGGGCGTGAAGTTTCCGGGGGAGGGGGGTGGGTTGAGGGGGTCGTAATGGGCATTTGACCGATGGAAACCCCAGTCACAAGTATGTGCGTATGATGCACCAGCACAGGTGCTTTTCATTTTGGACTCGGGGCTTGGGCAATGGACATGTGCTTTTGCACTTGCTTGCCCGCAGACACGTCATATGCAGGACTGAAGGAGTCTAGTTGCTGCTGCTGCTGCTCAGCTCGGACCTAATCATGTGAAGATTTCTGTCTGGAGGGCTCTAGTCTAAGGGTGGTTGGCCTCTCTGACAAGCACAAGTGACACTCAAGTATTTTCTTTAAGCGGGAAGGCAGTCACAAGTAGATGTAAACTTTGCATTATAACTGTTACCATATGAGATCAATTCACTTTCTAAGTTCAAGTTACTGTGCTGTATTTGACAAACAAAAGTTCAGGCATCAGATGAGATCGAAAGCGTACGCTGCGTTCAAAGCGTTGACGCAAAAGCTGCTAAACTATATAAATTACACAACTAACCTTTTCTGCCAGTTGCAACACTGTTCTTTATCAGCCATGTGAGCCAGCAGTAAATCCTGATATTGCCACCCTCAAACTAAAGTCCTGAGACTGAGTTCACTAAGACTATCAGCTGGGTCAGAGCCAATGCCTCTCAAGTCCTCAGTTGATGAGAACATTCTTTTTGTATTTAATGAAAAAAAAATTGTGTTGAGTTTGTACAGCCACAAATTTTTTTTAGTATATTTTCACATTAATATATTTATTTGTGCTGTAAATTCTTTTACAATATTAATACTCGTTTTGTTGTTTCTAGTGTAACTATTAAACATATTTATTTTTAAAAGACATGGCTTCCTTGTCGTTGCTGCCTCAAGACGTTTGAAAACAGTGTCCGATGAGACCTAGCTGTTGTAAAGTCAACTGGATGCATACGTGATATGTAATTGCACGGGTAGGGTTCAATTTATTTTTTCGTAAAATATGGCATCCATAGTGCATTCGAATTTACAGTACCCATAAGACAAATACCTGTCAATCAATTACTGCAGTCGAGCTCACAAGGACATCATCTAAGTCCGTCTTATCTTTCCTGTAGTTGCTTTTATAGTGTGTTTTAGATCATTTTTTCACCTGCACTCGGTCCGTTTTGTATCATTTGAACAGATCAGTTTGAAAGTGTCCATTGTTAAAATTTCTCTTTTAACATCAGTAACAGGCCTTTCAAGGCTTAGCTTACCAAAAGGTGTTTCAACAACAACATTTATTTATGATTATGTAATTCAACAATTGATGTGAGGATTTTGATATGAGGACTTTTTTTCATGCATGTAAATCCTGTATATTCCCAGCCAGAAGAAAAAGTGTCTGCTTATGTTTGTGCCATTTAGGGGCCATTTTAACGACTTACTAGAATTTATATCAAACACAAGTGTTGAAAGTATTTAAGCGCCGCAGCTTAGTAATGGTGTTTAGTACTTTTGCAACAAAATACCCAGAAGAATGCCACAAATGATTTGATCTGCAATTACAAAGGATTTTCATTCTAAAAGCGGGCAACTTTACCCTCATGGAAAAGAAGTGAAAGTGAACTTTATACAGCTCATTCACCAAAATCATATGTGTTCCTCGACTGGGGTGGAATCAAAAAAGTATAGGACAAATGTTTGGAAACACCTTCAAATCGCAGATGTCAACAAATTTTAACTTGAAAATTCACGTTTGTGAAGTGAAATTCATAATGCATCATCCAAAATTTATAGCTGACTGAGAAAATAACTAATAATAATGATCTACAGTTATATGTGCAAAAGGTGCCCCCTTTGGTGAAACAAAATTGTTCAATCTCTAAATCTTCATACTATGACTTAACCCTTTCACTCCCATTGGGACAAATCGCCCAAGGCTTAAAAAAAAAAAAAAAAATCGCATTGGGTATAGGAATCATAGCAATTACATGAAATGGCATCCCATCGATCAATTACATACTTATCTACAGATTCTAATGGTATTTAGCAGCTTTTTTTATACACAACAAGCTAGTGCTGGGCCGACTGTCAACAAGGTAGGTTGCGTTGTACAGTTTCACGCAAATTAACAATCTAGTACTGCGGAAACACTGTATATTGTTAATATTATTATTATTATTATTATTATTATTATTATTAAATACCAGTGGGACAAAAAAAATCCCAGGACCTGTAACCTAATCTATGGAAGTGGAAATATTTTAACTCATATTCCTAGCATCCTTGATTTATAATTGTAAAAGTAATATATGCCGTAAGTTTTATTTTTTCAAAAAAAAAAAAAAAAAAAGAATCAGTAGTAAAAGAGTTAGGTACCAATCTGCAAATCAGGAAGTTTATGAATTATAAAAACATTTGTTTTTTAAAATTCATAAACTTCCTGATTTGCAGATTTTGTATATAATTGTATATTTTTTTTATAAAATTGATAATTGTAAAAGTAATATATGCCGTAAGTTTTATTTTTTCAAAAAAAAAAAATCAGTAGTAAAAGAGTTAGGTACCAACCTGCAAATCAGGAAGTTTATGAATTATAAAAAACAAATGACAAAGCAAATGAAAAACTAGAGAGTATTTCCAAATTCCAAATCTTGGAGTTTAAAGTACGTGATTTTACATTAAAATTAAAAATAAAAAAAACCTGATGATTGTGGCTCCTAGAGGCAGGACTTTAGGCTCTAAGGGGTCACCAATTATTTAGAGGCTGTTCACTAAAAAGAGTTGTTCAAAAGATTTGTACATGTACATACGTCAATGTTTTGCTCATAAAATAGACACAGGGATGAGAGATACATATTTATTCATTTCATGCTTTCGTTGCTCTTTATAAAGTCTCAGTTCCCATCGTTTCTAGTGAAGAGCTCTTCAAAAGACTCAATTTGTTCATGAACGTCACATCACTATTGATTAAACTATGAATGTGTCTCCCTATATATACAAATATTTAAAGCGTTTTCATATAAATGTGAATTTAGCACAAAGAGAACATACTTGTTTTAATATCGAGTTTCTTTTTTTTTTTTTTTAATAATTTGAGTTTTTATACACTATTGTGAGCTTTTTATACCATCCCCAAACTTCCCACATCATATTATTTCTTCAGTGGTTCATGTGATGATGCGATCGTAGCTTGACATTTGGATCATGTTTGAATATATACAATACAATTAGGAGTGACCAGAAAATAGACATTTTACAAAATCTTTTTAAAGCAACAAGGTGAAAAAAGGTTTTGTTTTTTGTCATCATTCCAACAATCCTGAAGCGATTGTGATTGTGAAACAATACGAACCTCCAAACCGCAACAACAGCAGGAGTTTCCCAGCGACCGCTTTTCCGCTTGAATAATTACTCCAGGAAATCGCAAGCAGGTTGAACCACACTGACGGGATGGAGTGGAAAATACACTTGTGATCTTTTACACAGTGTATTCATGAAGTGCTTCCATAATATGTGCACACACATGCCCCCACATACACAAACACATGTCTTCTTGTCAATAGCGGATAGACAAACTCCTTTTCAGCATCACTTAGTCCAGTCTGACACAGGTGTATACAGCAAACCACTATAGTAGAGGAAACATGTTCATAATCCACTACCCAAACACACACACACACACGCGTTTTCTTTCTTCCTTTCTTTCTTTTTTTTAAGTTAATGGCTACATAACACCCATGAGAACTCAAAGCTTATCATAGCATCATCCACCTTCAGGGTTTCGCAAAATACATTGTATACATTGAATTGAAAACATTGAATACAGAACATTGCCAAACAAAGTCAGAATACATTCAGGAACAAAATCAAGTACAAAGTAAAGTTTTGCTTAGCTTGATTTTACTGGGGTGTCTTCATCTTTGCTGTTGCTTTGCTGTTTCATCTCATTTGTTTGCTAACAGCCAAACCGAGCAATTAATGGTCACAGACAATCAGCACGGTTCTGTACTCTAATTGTGCCTGCACATACAGTAAAACTGTGGGTTGGGCATGCTGTATGTGTGCATATAATTTCAAAAAACCTTGATTATGTGTGGAATAATAATGATTTTTCAGTCATGTAGATTTAGCTTTAAGGTGAGAAAATAATAATAATAACCATATTAATTACAATAATGATAATAATAATGATGCTTACAATACTTAACAACATAACAGGTACAGTATTAGCACTGGTGTAAATGGTTAGTCCAAATGTATAAAAACAGAGCATTGATGTTCAGTTTCACCTGAACTGCTGATGGGTTTTGTTTTGTTTGTTTTTTTTTCTTTAATGTCTGATATACATTTTTTACCATCAGAAAACTGTATATTTTCATGTAAGATTTTCTTAATGCCAGAAGATACCAGCAAGATGGACACATTGCCGGGCTTGCCAGACGGGAGCCTTATTGTATCGATCTCACAGAAGTAGAAGGTCTACAGGGGTCTTCAATTCCGGTCCGTGAGCACTGCTAATCAGGCTGTTTTTTATTTTGTCCTCCTCCAACACACATTATTCAATTTGTCAGCTCATTAGCAAGATTTGCAGAAGTGTGAAAACAATACTGATCATTTGAATCAGGTGTTGTGGAAGATGGCTTTATCGAAATCATACTGGAAAGGGGCTCTGGAGAACCAAACATGGAGACCATGTAATGTTACAAATGGATTCTGTGATCATATAGTGTATGAGCCCAATAAAATTCAGACAGCTGGCCACGATTGGTATAGTTTCAACATTCCCGGGCTGACACCGCTAATACAAAAGCATTTGTAAGGGTGGAGCTCGACATTCCCGTGCCCATAGTTGGTTGACATTTGATTACATAACGACAGGATTTTTTTCTTTTTTTAATTCTGGCTTGATAACAATAATGCAATGCAATTAGAGGCAAAATTAAATGCTCTCAATTAATTACCTTATCACCATAATTGATAGATTATGCAACCACTAACAAAAATATGGAATTAACAGTCTTAGAGAATGTTCATTTGGATGTCTGAAAATGTGGAAGAAAAAAAACAAGCATATCAATGAGTAATTTCAAATGGAAACTCAGTGGCTTTAAGAAACACTAAGGAAATCAAGAAAAATGTGGTAATCAGTACCAATTATGGGTTTAAATCAAGCAGAGTGGAAAATATTTTGAACTCACTCTTTAAATATCCATTCCTCAAATTTACACCTGTTTCACATTAGGTCTGCCAGTTAGTCTGCAGTTAAACAGGAGTGGTCACACTTTGGAGAACTGTTGCACCAAGTGAACTGACAACAAAAAGCTCAACAAATACAAGAATTCTTGAACGTTAAATCATCAAATTTTTTTGCAAGGGATGTTGGTTGTTCATTGAAAAAAACATTTGTGTGAAATGTAATTTGATAGAAAATCTGGCAGATTTTTTTTCACTGAACAAAAAAATTGGCGTTAACTGCATATAAACTGGCTTCATTGTGATAAGTGGAGGTTACTAACAAAGTGTCTGCAGCCATCCGGAGCGTGAGAGTGTGAGATGAAAATGTTTTTAATTTAGATTTTAGACAACATCCCAACTTGCCTGAGTTTGGTGTTTGCAAATGTTTCCTTCTTTGGTTGTTTACTTAGAATAGTTAGGTAAGACATCAAACTAATATACAGTACAGCAACACTCAATTTCACCTATCTTTGGCAAAGACGCAGCATTTAATTCAATTGAAAGATAACCTGTGTTACAAGACTGTCCACGCATTCCTTTCTTTATCTTGGTGAATTTCAATTAAATATAATTCAAAGAAAAAAAACTGATGACGCAAGAGCTGAATCAGCCAAACAGGATTTAAGACATGTGAGATTTGAGTCAGATTCTCTGTCGATGCTTATTGTTCAACCAATGGGGTTTGAGTGAGATGGTCATATTGGGCGTCTTTGAGTTGCTCATGATGCATTCATCTATCAAAACATATATAGGCAGCTCCTCCCCAACCACTGTGTGTAACTGAATGGCCCCTATTTTTGTGATTAAGCGAAGGCCTGGTGATCGGCAGGGCGCAGACGTGGTCGGAGTGGGGCTAGACCGATCTTTGACAATTGGAGGCGATGCGTGCGATGTGGGCATCAAAGCAGACTCCTCCCATCGTGCAATCACAGCGGCAGCATCTCTCTATCCCTTTAAATAAATTACACCTAACTCGCACAGAAATTCCAGAAATGGCATAGGATGGACGAATAACCAATTTCACCCCAAAAGCAAGTAGACCTTGTCAAGCAGACATTGTAAAATTTTCTACTTTTGGTCACAAAATTGCAAGATGCGTCATGGGCATGGAGTATAATTGCACCAAAACACTTATTAAGGCTTGGTTTATACTTGACACGAACACTCCGCATAGAAAGGAGACGCGTGGAATCTCGCCAGCAAGGATTTTGCAGCACTTTATACTCGGTGCGGCTGTCCCCCGCAGCCAATATTCTCCCATACTATAGGTGGCAGTAAATGGAGTCTACAGCATACAAGCACCACTACTCTAAAACAGCAGTAGAGCATCCGAGAAGATTCAAACGATCGAAATTCTTCCAAGCTTTTTTTGACATACTCCTCATCTCTCCCCAATGTGCATGCTTGCCAGTTATTCTTTATGGTATTCAGGTCGCAGCAGTCCTTTTTTGCCGAATCGTAAAGGTGTTTGTTCCATCAAACTTCCATAAGCAATAGTTCGTTTGCCATGTAAAGAAATTTTGGAAGGCACATGTTGCGGAAAATCTGGCCCGCGCGGACTCCGTGGAGGGACATGGTTGCCGAAATGACGTCATTTTGACGCGTGGAGCTCACGGACACGTCAAGCATAAACCAATCTTAAACCGAAGCTGGGTCTGCCAAAATCCCAAACACGACAGGCTGGTCCTGCGCTTTAAAATTTTTTAGATGTGCCGCTTTTTAAGCATTGGGCAGTCTGTGTTACCAAAACTTCAGATATGCCGGGTGAGCGATCTTTCTGTGCAGGATCACATCCAAAAATGTGCAATGCGGTCTACCAAATTCCAAAACACACAAAAAAATAGACTTGTGCCTGCACGAAATTGAAGATGCGCTGGTATTTAGACCAAGCACACTTGCGCCCGTCTACCAAATTAGAGCCTTAATGTTGTTTCCTGTAAGCTAGTGATTAGCCTTGCCACATAACTGCCTGGCATGTCCAGTCATGGCATGGCTGAAACGCTGTAGTTGTGGTTGGAAAGGAAAAGCTAAATGGTCTGTGACTCCACCCAATAGCAAATACAACAGCTCACAACCATTTGTCTTTGCTTCTCAAAGAAGAGACATTATACTTGTGTTGATACCGATAACCTTTCCTTAGTGATAGGAAAATGAACAAAAATGTTCGTTATACAAGTAGAAACGAAGGTTGCTTTGCTCCTCGATGAAATTCCTTTTTTTTTTCCAAAGGCATCCCTGCATCCGCTTTTTTCTGTCCTTTGTGATCAAAGAAATATAATTAACAGTACTTCATTGGCTGTTATATTTACAACCCCCCCAACACACAAAGATATAGAAAGACAAATAGGGCTCAAACACTGGTCATTGCGTTCCTCAAAAGAAACCTGTTTTGTACTTTCAATGCAATTTTATTATTATGAAAGAGAAGAATTATCATTTTTGGGAGAGGAAGTGACTAATCCATCAAACTTGATAAATGTCGAGCAACCACAAGGGAGGAATGGCTTGACTTTATAAACCATTTATTGTAACCCTTCTAATTTACTTCAAATATCTCAAGCTAGTTGAGCAAAGGAAGAGGTCACGAGTTCAGCTCCATTCAAAAGGCAACCGCAGTTCTTCGGTGTGTGCAAAAAAAAAAAAAAAAAATCGATTCACATTGGAATCGTGATTCTCATTTACTACAATTCAGTATTGATTTAAATTGTATAAAAAATTGTGTTATGAATTATAATAATTTAAAAAAATCTTAAAACCAAATTCGCTACCTGTCTGCTTCCGTCTGAGGCTTCCTATGTAACAGCGCCACCGCACAGCCCATTGATCAAGTACTTTCCTCATTTCTGCAAAGTTGACACCGAATTGTATTTATCTAGATTTTTGTCTTATACATAAATAAACTCAAATAATGCAAATTTGAACTTTTCCAGAGAATACTGTAATTCAGGGGTGCTCAAGTTTGACGCTCAAGAGCCCCACCTCTCCTGCCTGTTCAATGTTATTCTCTAACAATACACCAGATTCAAATTATCAGCTCGTCAGCAAGCTGGTCAAAGGCCTGATCACAATCCTGATCATGTACAGTAAATAAGGTGTATTGGAGGAGAGTTACATGGAAAAAAGGCTGGATAGTGTCTCTTGAGGACTGCACTTGGACACCTGTAAGTAAAATTCCACTGAACCATGCCAACTCCTGAGAAACAGGGCAAGATATGATCTATAGAAAAGGAAGACATAAAATATATATTGAAACAGGAATTTTCTTCCAAATGCCAACCAAAACACGTTTTCTTCAATGTCAGAATCACTGGAATGATTGCTTCAAATTACTCACCTCATCTCGGTCCATCCCAATTTATTTTGTCTAGTTTAATTCTTTTGAGTTTAATGAGAAAATGACACCGAGCAAATAAATAGCATTCCGCTTACGTCAATCTTAAACTGACGTCATCAGATTCGTGCCTTTTAAAACAGGTGAATGCTATCAAGACAATAAGCCTAAAATCATTATTGGCTCTTTTTGCGAGGAAAATTCTACAGCTGAAATTAATTTTATCTTCGGAATTATAAAATAATTGCCAATGTTTTTGTCGTTCTCAGGATCCATTAATTATTCAAAGAAAAGACTATAGGCCTAAAATCATTATTTGCTCATTTTGCGGGGAAATTTCTACTGCTGAAATCAAGTTTAAGTCCGGAACTTTAAAATAATTGCCAATGTTTGTGTCATTCAATGGATCCTTTAATTATTTAAAAAAAAGTGTGATACATTTGCCCACAGTAAATACTGCAGTATGTTCATAAATAAGTTTGAGGCATCATTTGTTTTAACAATCTGAAATCAAGCCATAGACATTGCAAACCACGAGCTACTTCCTTTTTAAGTTTTCTCGAGAAGTTGTTGGACTGGTGTTAGGTATGGAGCATGAGAACTTTCCTATTTCAGCAACAGTTAATCAACCAGAAGCAGGAAACAAACAAAAAAACCAAAATAACTGGAATCATAGTTAACATTTTGTCACCCTTAAAATATGCCAAATCCACACAAACAAGCAGACACACATTTACAATATAGTCCCAGCTAAATAAACAAGTTAGTGCAGCAAGGTAAAACAAGCACCCAGATGCAGTTTAGCAGCTACAGTGTTACGCAAGAGGGCAAAAGTCAGGGAAAACTCATGATCCATACCAGAGTTTTACGTAAGCCAAGAGCAGGTGATGAGAAGGCCTTGAATAAGTAACAAGGTGACGCAGAGACCGTTTCATTGCTAGGAATAATAAGAGCCACGAAAGTTCTATTTCTTTGAGGAGAATGCATTCAAAGAAAATACCAGTCAGCTAGTGACTAGAGTGTAAGTGAATGAAACAGCAAGGCAAACTGAAGATAGAGTTCTGCAAGTCATTCCGTACTTACCAAATAAACATAAATTACTGGACTACATACGATATAACATACATCCATACTTGTGAGTGCTGAAGAGACAATTATGTGTTAAGTGCCTTACAAGAGATCTCGAACAGATAAAGGAGGCCATTGCTGGTCCATCATAGTTTTGACGAAATATAAATAGATAGCAATTTAAAGCTGTTTCCGGGTGTCTGAATAGCTACATCTAAAGGACCAATAATTGTAGTATATATCACATACCGTATTTACTCTCTTTTTTAAATCATCCATCCTTTGTGGGCCAACCCTGTCTCATCTTACCTGACATATTTCTGGTGCAATTGCTTTTGGTAGCATGATGACAAAGCCAGCCTGTGCCAGCAGGTAATCTAACGTCATTTCGTTTTTATTTGAGTAAAAGAAAAGAACGCTACTCTAGATCCTGTCTTGGTAATTTAGTTCATATGGAGTGGGTGATGAGAATAATGAGGAGAACTTCTTGGGGCCATGATGGCTCACCAGTAATATTCTGAGAACTTAATTTGAGAAATCTTTTGATTTCAAATCACTATACTAAAATTGACACAACCCTGCTTTACTTGTGGGTTGGAAGTAGGGCTGCACAATACTGTACACCACAACATTACTGTCATTGTGATAATGACATGAGCATTTGCATGTGGTAATTTTCATGTGAAATGTTTCCCTTTTATCTAACATCCAATAGATGCACGGTATCTAATATTTTTATTAGTAGATGCACAACGTTGAGATGTGTTTTTAGCCAACTAGTTAAATAGTGTCTCTGTGTACCTGCCTCCAAATCAATCTTCCCCACACCATGTATGCAATGCAGAGTGATTTTATAGCATAATATATACAATAGTAAACAAGTGGGGATCAACATCATGGTGCCCGCAGGCACCAGGTAGCCTGAGAGAACCACATGAGTAGCCCGTGGTGCTCTAAAAATAGGTCTAAAAATAAAAACAGGTCATTGCTGATGTGAGATGCACTTTTCTTAGACTGTTGCAGAAGTTATCAATTGAAAATGTAAACATTTGCGGAAACTTATCGAGATTGCATAAAAAAAGGCTTCCAATGTTGCTATGAATCAGTTTCTGTCCTTGTTAAAACAATGTTGATAATTATTGTGAAAGATTTGTTCGGTGTCTTCACAAAAGTGAATTTGGTTCATTCATAATATATAAATCAAGGTTATTTGAACTATTTCCCCAAATGTCCATTAACTGCTAGCCCGTTCACATTTATATATTTGTTCACACCTAACAGGTGTTCTCAGTATCAAAATTGATGGTGGCCCCTGTTGTACAGTACTAAGAGTTGTTACGTTTCTTATGTATTACTTTAATGAATAAAATGAAAAAAAAAAGGAAAAACGAGCAGGCTCAGTGACAAACACTAAAACTTTTTTCTTTTTTCTTGTCACAGTGATGACTGTAAAAGCAACCATTCATTCACAAGCAGTTCACTAAAAAAGAGCTGTTTCAGAGCTGTTTAATGTTTTTAGTTAAAGTAAAACATCAGTATTTTACTTTTAAAATACTCCCCCCCCCCCCCCCCCCCAAAAAAAAAAGGAGATTCAGTAGTGAAAGGGTTAAGGCACTGGTTGTTGTGCACATTTGAAATATATATGTGCTAAAACTAAAATTTCTTTTCACTAAACTGAGGAATTCAACATGGCAACATTCAAGTTACTGCAACTTTGTCAATTTTGAGGGACCTTAATGTCCTATACAACATTTTAAAACGAATTACATGTAGAATAGTAATATGCTGTGTGAATATCTCAATTTTCATTTTTTCTTAGCCATAAGCCTGATTTTGTGAAAATGCAGCACATTGTTAAAAAAAAAATGCTTAAGGTACTACACTACATTAGAATACATACAGTATTTCTACTTTCGAATAAATTTTACCTTCCTATTTTTCACACAAAATAGAATATTGCTATTGTAATATTCAACGTCCATATTGCTTATCACATATTTACTCAATATTGTCTAACCTTAATTTGAACCATTTTGAAACTGAAAGATAATTCTTCACAACTGATTAATAAATGGGTGGCATGATTGAAGAATGGTTAGCGTGTCTGCCTCACAGATAAGAAACCTGAGTTGAATTCCAGCTTATTCCGAGGTGCATGCTCTCCCCGTGCCCACATGGGTTCTCTCCGCGCCCTTCCACATTCCGAGAGAATGCATGGCAGGCTGTATTGGACACTCCAAATTGTTCTTGTGGATGATTGGGTGTGTCAAGGGTTGTTCATCCCTGTGTGCCTTGCAATTGGTTGCCAGTTCAGGGTGTCCCCCCCTTCTACTATAGAGAGTAGGCAACAGCAAGCCAGTGACCCTTGTTAGATTAAGTGGCAATAGAAAATGGATGGATGGATGGATGGATGGATGGATGGATGGATGGATGGATGGATGGATGGATAGAATCCATAAGTCCAAAAAAACCCCAAATCTGCCCCATTTACCTCTAATTGTGATTATGATGACTATAACGAAGACGATTATTCATGAATGATTTTCATTTCTGGTGAAGACTTTAATGGTGTACACTTCTACAGATCCTTACAATGCTCCAAGGCAACCATCAAGCCCTATTAATGATGAGCTACTTTTAGAACATGGCTAATTGTGTTGTCTTTAAGAACAATCTGGTCTGGACACTATTGCTTTCATCAACAAACAGAATGTGAACAATTAAATATGCAACACAATCAAAGTTCTCTGAAAACGTATAAGTTGACCCATCTATATACAGTGTAAATGTGTATCACACCTCTGTGGGAATTCAAGGCCTGCTACATAGAGCACATTACTCTGGTTAATGATTATGCGTAATAAATTGGGATTTCAAGGAATGTCTTCTAAGTCTTGACTGTTGAATACAGTCAAGATAATGAAAAAAAACTACAAATTTACAATGTTCACATGGATGTTGAAAGCAAAGATTAATCAAAATTGGTTGAAGTTTAATATTTGACCTATGCAACTACACTCTAACATGAGCACTCCCCATGCGTCACTGATGATAATATTTGTTGCTGTTTGAGTCATGAGATCTTGGTGAGTAGATAGGACATTGAGTTTGTTCTAGACTTCATCCTAATAAATACTTAAGCTGTAACTTCAGTTCAACATCAATCATTTCAAAAATATCTCTTTCCCACGCATGTCTTACATGAGTCTTTTCCCTGTTGCTGGACCAAGTGACTGCTGTATTTAATTGCTATTTTATTGTTGTTGTTTTTTTTGTGAAAAACAACGTTATCGGAAACTTTTTAATGACTGATTGAGTGACGCAGAACAAAGAAACTGAATAACCGCAATGGCAAAGATTTCAGACAGAGGAAGGTGCCAAAGAATCCTAGTGGCTAATGTTGCTAATATTATTAGCACCTGCAAGAAATTTTCCAACACAATCCCTGACCCAACCCCTCCAATCACAGCTTTGACAGGGGTTGTTGACTCAAACAATCTTTGGCTCACCTTTTATTCTTACTGCTTGAAAAAGTTAACTTGACAAACTTTTAATCTGACTGAGAAAGTTCATTTGACTGTATTTCAATTCATTATTTGTAATGTATGCTAAATAATGTTTATGGTCTTATGTTTTTTATGCTCTTTGGTTATTTATTTATCTATCGTTCACTGTCATGCATTTCTTAATTATTCCAATTTATACCATCTATCAATTTGCACATGCAACAAAGCACAAGCGGGCAAATACTTATGACTAATTTTACTTGCTTTTTTTTTTTTTTTTAAACAAATGTAGGTGAGGTTTGCTGTAGTAGATATGGGTTATGTAATGCTCAGTCAGTTAATATTGTGTTCCTAAATTCTGCAGGTACTTGAGATCCTGTATTCATGTGTGGGTGAGAGAGCGATTGATGAAAATCTTGGAAAGTGAGTGAAGTGTAAATGTAGCAGACATTTCAGGCAATAATGGAGGCAGCACTAAATATGGTTATATCCTACAACAGTAACTGAGTCATTCGTTCTAAATAAACCTCCAGGAAGAAAGTATTCTACACTACGCCTCTATCAGACAAACCTGTTTTTTAAGTTTAACTGTAGGCATTTCAGTTGTGAAAGTACAAAAAGGAAATGCAAAAAGGTGAACAAAAGTAGCCAATATTGAGCAAAGCGTATACAAGTTAGTGAGTCACCATTTCCACCGGTGCTTGAAAACAAGACATATTTCGAGAATGTAATGTGTGATTGTATAAAGCTGCCAAATTGAAGGTCGCTTCAAGTAGTAGTGTGGATTGTGACAGTTACTGTCTATATTACATCAGACAGCTCTATCTGTGTATCTCCCACCCCACTGTGGATTTATAATGTGGGTTACAGTCGGTGCACTGCAAAATGTATGGAAGCATGGCATTGCCAATGTGGAGTAAAGCTTTTCGCAAGTATGGTCAAAGGTAATCACTTTTAAACAAGAACAGGTTATTGTGTTTTTGCAAATATGTTTAAACGTATTTGAATCCACTTTGACTTTACTTTAGCCTAAATGATAAAAACATTTCTTTGCCATTGAGCTATGGGCCATGTGTTTGTACAAGGTCAGTAAGTATCCCATGGCGTTATAAATGTGCACATGCTTAAAGGTATTTAAAGAACCATGAATCTCCAAAATGGCCACCTTAAACCAAAATGGGTGCCTTTTCTTAAGCATGTGCAAGCATTTCTTCTTAGCGGCAGCCATTTGCTGTGTTGCTGTTATTTTACTTTCTCATTTCAAGCAACGATACACTAAAGCCCATAGCCAATCATATTGATCGATTAAAACAGACAGGCTTGGAGGGAAATCAAATTTCCCGCTAAGGGTCGACAAAGGCAGTGTAGTGCTGCCAGCGGTGGACACTGCTTCACAGATGCTCACCCGCTGCCAGGGTATCAGCGTGGTGCATCCCAGCATACAGTATACTCGGTAGCTCGTCCAGGTTTTGTAGCATGCGTCCACCAGGAACATTGAGGTGGGTGGTTCACTGGTAAACGGTCAATCACCTCCCTAAAACATTAGGCTCATGATCCATGATTGTTGACTCATCGGTTTTCCTCTTCAGCACGTGTGCAGTACTTGACTAATACAGTACAAAGTGAATAGGGGATGTGTTGTCAAGGTGTGGCGGGGTTGAGGACCCGATTGAGGCAAGCTAGCAAAACCTGCCAGGAGAGAAGGGTGTACTGAGAAAAATAGTTTATTACTCCAAACACAAAACTTGGGGTGGTGACTAAATAAATAAAGGAAATAAAGAACTTTCAAATCCAAGTATCAATGATTGTACAAATAGTATGTGTCTTGCAAAAGCAACAATTATCCAACAAAGACGGAAAGAAAGCAAGGAACTAAAAACAACCCAACAGAGAAGACAATGAGGGACACTGGGCAAGTCATCTGTGGCTGAGGGAGAAGAGATGACAAGATGAGGTGGAACAAAAAAAAAAATAGAATGGGCGACACGAAGAAACAGAATTGAAAATTGTTTAAGGTGGGGATAGGGGCAGAGCCATAGCCTTCCTACACACCCAATTCATATGATCAGCGGGTTTATTGATATTCAAATGCTCTGGAACATACCATGTGTTGTACACAATTAAGGTGATGCAACAACTGCCTACATGTGCTTCTGGGGGGGGATTTATTGCAGTCGGACAGCACTGATGGCGTAAGTGTGAAACGCACGGACCGCCACTGCTCGAAATACACAACGTGGTGCTGCTGCGGCTGATGTTGATGAAAATCCAAAGGAGTCACATCATGGAGCTCAAGGAACTGTGATCGGCACTGACTCTGGCTATCCCTTCGGTGGGTGTAGTCCACTCTCCAGGGGATGGAAGAGTTTTGGTCCCAGTCGTTAACCTGTGCTTCTTTCTTCTCCATCTGCAAAGGGAGGGGCATCCTCATGTGACTCGTTCTGCTCTTGGAGCTGGCGGCAGTCTACAACCCTCACTCTGCTTGGTTCTCATTCATGTCTCATCAGCCATTTCATAACTCCTACTCCATTTATGCAAGGTTGAAGAGAATGGGGCTAAACAGACAGCCGGCTGGGATTGATTTGCTGTCTTTTACGACCTATTCTGTGAAGAAGATTGTTGTTATTTTTTAATACAAAAGTTGCTATACTAACAGAGTATAGACTGACTGATTTATTATGTGGCAATAAAAAAATACAATGAGGTTAGCCGATGAGCCTGAATGCTCAGAGAGTTTGTCAAGGAATATTTTAGTACCACCCTAAAAGGCAATGCATAACATATGTTGCGGGGTACTTCGAGGAAGGCGTAAACTTCCTGAAGCACTTTTACAGTGTGCTACTTTCTTTTGAGAATGCCATTTAACAGATTAGTATAATGGAAGGTTATGTTAAAGAGAAACGACTAGAATTATCCTATGATGCTACTGTAACAACTGAAAGATTAAAGACCAATGGAAAAACCAATAGAAACTAAAGTTCAGTCAAGGCTGTGACATTTGAACACTGTCCTTAAAGTAGGTCTGATTCAGCATGAGCATCTTCTGCTGGGTTTAAAGTAGCATTCATTCAGAAAACTGTTAGTTATTGTGGAGTTTGATGTTTTATGATGACCATTTAAAGCAACATAAACACAAATTACTGCAAGGTGATAATCTAATAAATTTAGAAAAATCAAAGTGATAACTTTTTATCAGAATGATGGAAAGGACAGTTATGGATGGGTTGAGGTAGAAACAATGCAAAAGTTTCTCATGTCAAAAAATATCAAAGAAGCATAATGGGATGGATATACTGATGGAATGGCCTTCAATAATAATTTGGCTGTTGCCAGAAGTAACAAGAAGATTGGTAATGTTTCTTTAAAACCATCTCTGGCTGTCTGAGTCATGCTCTCTGATATTATTCAAGATGATCTTACTTGACGCTTTACTTTACTCGCGCACAAATGTTTATTACCTGGACTCTTAACTCGGGCCCTCCTTCATAACCCAACATTGTGACTTTAGAGGTGTGTGTGACAGCACATAAATGCCTGTATTAAGTTAGTTTATTCTCCACTCCAAACTCGAATGCCTAATGCCAAGAGCAGCTGACTGGCGAAGGATATTTATGGACTGAGGGCCAGGGTCATTTTCTCAGTACTGAGATCTCACAGGCTCCTAGCTGACCCATCCAAGATATTTTTCATGACGGGTTGGCTGGAGCCAGAGCTGACGTTACATGAGACAGAAGTGTGCATATACAGAAAAAGAACGACTGCAATTCTTAAATGGACTTTCACTGACACAGCGTTTTTTCTACCTTTGGTACTCAAAGCACTTTACACAAACTAGCCATTTACCTACTGATGATGCAGCATCAGGAGCAACTATGGGATCAGCATCATGCTCAGGGACACTTCGATATGGTCACGATGGTCGGGGGATCAAACCCAGAGCCTCTCCACTGGGAAATGACCACTTTCTCTTGAGCGAAAGCCATGCTGCTCCTAATTGGCGTGGAATAAAAGTTATCGGACTGGAATCATAAACGATAGGGACCCTGCTGGACTATCAACAGCAAAATCTGTGGAAAATTGACACTCATTATAAATGCAGCGAAGACCTGAGAAGTCTCAAAATTCTTGAATTAGCGGGGATAAACAGCCAATAAGCCAATACCTGCTATACCTTAGTAAAACACTGGGGGGAAAAAAATCCTTAATTGTCACATAATATGGGTATGAATACAACACAGAGACCTTAGTTCAATTCTTTAGTAACATTGTGCATTAACAAAGGTTTTCAGTCGCAGACATACAGTACCTATCTAGTCTATTGTCCATCGCAAGAGGTAAGTTCAGAGATTCGCTGCCTCTCAAATCAAACATGCGTCATTAACTTCTTTTAAGTGGTTCAGAAAAAGATAGGCTGTACATGGTAACAGCGACAGCAGCTTGATTAATGTCATCCCATGCAGAAGTTGAAGGGACTAATGTTGTTTGTTCCACAGGAAAGTACTGCCAAAGTACAGAGTGATATTATAACAGATGGAACACTAAGCTGTGCTAAGATGAAATTCCGTGAAACAAAAAGGACCACCAAAGGCATAAATTAACAAATGCAAGTTGGAAGAACAAAAAGAAGCATTATCAGAAAAATCAGCTCACCATTTATGAATGGTTGAAGAGGCCTTTGTGCCTGACAAAAACTTTTCAAAGATTCTCACTGAACCAAGTTCTAGATTTAGATATTTGAATTGTAGTACAGGCCAAAAGTCTGGACACACTTCTCATTCGTGAATTTTCTTTAGTATTTACATTGAAGATTCCCACTGAAGTCATTAAAACTATGAATGAACACTTGGGGCTCTGATTTGGTAAATGGGCACATGTGCGTTTTGACTAAATACCGGCGCATCTTCAAGTCCATGCAGGCGGAAGTCTAGTTTTCGGCATTTGGGAATTTGGTAGCCTGCTTTATGGATTTCTGAGGGTGCCAGCGCACTGAGAGGCTCCCCCTCCAGGGCATCTGACATTTTGGGAACAAAGAATGGACTGCCCATTACCTATAAAGCAGTGCTTCCTAAATTGCATGACGGCACAGGTCCAGTGTTTGGGATTGCGTCAATTGGCATTCCAGCGCAACTGTACTCCATGCCCATGGTGTATCTTGAAATTTTGTGACCGAAAGTAGACTCATTTTGAGATCACCTATAAGCAGGTCTATTTCAAGGCGCAGGTGGTGTGGCGCAAATTTGATGGAATTGATGGAGGCGTGCAGGCAGACAGATTGAGCTCAGCAAATCGTTAGACAATACTTTATACTTTCAAATGAACAGAAAACAAAATTATGGCATCTGCAAACGTTTGGGCACGCTGAAGAGTTAATATCTTGTATTGTGCCTTTCGTATCACAACATGTTTGTTGTCCGCCATGAGTCTTTCACTTTATTCTTGGTCCATTCTTCCTAAAAAAAAAAAAAAAAAAAGTCTTGCAGTTCTTTTAGATTTCTGGGATGATTTATGCATTGCTATTTTAAGGCCTCTCTCTATAATGTGTATTTTCAATGGTGTTGAGGTCAGAAAATTGTGAAGAACATGACAAAGTGATCTGACACTTTGTGATGTAATATGGATTTTGAAGTGTGTTTACAATCATTATTTATTTGTAGAGGCCAGCCTCTCGTTAACATCCGTGAGTTCATAGAGGCCATCAAGGTAGTGCCCAAAATGTAATTAAATCCTTATAATTCCTTCTTCCCTTGAAATGTTTCCTGTGTCACTTTTTCCATCTGGTCTTGGCTTCTTTATGTACATAAATACAACTTTTTACCTGAGGTGCCTAACATTCCGATTGGTGCTGTATAAGTTTAATTTAAAAATGAATGCTTTCGTTCTACCCTTCCAAGAGTCATCACCCTGCTGTTATGGAGGGTTTTGTGTCCCAGTGATTCCAGATAATTGTCTGGGGCTTCATGCCCATGGCAAACAGGTCATAGGTGGGGGATCAAAAAAAGCATGGCTCAAAAGACCCTTTGAGAGGAGTCAGTTAATTGGTCCTCAATGCCCTTTACCTGGACACAAGGGGGGGGGGGGGGGGGGCTTGAAGGTATGAGACCCGGGCGGGCACAGCCCAAAAAGGCAAAGTGTGTACCCCTTTCCATAGGCTCACCACCTGTGGGAGGAGCAAAGAGGGTCGAGTGTGCAAAGCTTTGGCAGCTAATCCCCAGCAACAGAGGCTCCCTCTTGGGACTGTCACCTCTTTGGCGTGGAGCCTGAGCTGTTGTGTGAGGCAGAGAGACATAGTCCAACTCACCTCTTGCTCTAGTACTACTCCTCTTGAGAGGGGTTGGACACTACTATTCTGGAGTTGCACCTGGTGAGAGGCACAGAGCAGTTGTGGGCATACTGTCGATGTGCGGTGGCCCTAGCAGTCACGAGCTTCCCTAGTTTCTTGACTGCACTGTCGCTGCAGCCAATCACTGGTGATTGGAAAACAAACTCTAAACCTCTTATGAAAACAGAACTATTTCCATCTATAGCAACTCAGAGAACTCAAACTGATTTGACTAAATAAGGCAACCGTGTACTTGGATCTAAATCGGTAGAGCTCCATTTTGCGTGGGTGGCACTTGAACAAGGAAAGCACTAGTTTCAGGAAATTGTGTATGCCCAGTGGCACAGTAATGAAAGGCTTGTCAGTAAGAAGACATGAGCAGCATTTCATATTACAAGGCACCCTCAGGAATATCGCATGCCTTCCAAATAAATGTTTAGTATGGATAAATGCCACCTATGTCACTTTACTTTGCTGTCACAAGTTTTAGGTTTGACAATGTTCAGCAGAGACTACCTCAAATGCTCTCATAAAATCCAACTAACAGCCTTAGAGCATCTGGGCTATGCTTAGGAGAAATTAAATGGGCAGAAAATGGTCTATAATTTACTTTAGTTGCTCACTGAATCAGCTCAAAATAACTACTGATTGTTTCTCAAATTATGGGCAGTATTGTCTGTTTCCAATCATTATGGCTACTTAAAATCATAAAAGATCAGCATCTTTGTGGATCAGCAAAATATCTGTATAGTATCATTCAGATTTGCTGCTAGTATGAAATTTGTTTAGGGCATTTTCAACTGATAACTTCCTGCTTTGTATGGCCAATACTAATAACATATAAAATCTATATGTTTGCATATAAAATAGCCTTCATATCATCAGTAGTTTAATTTCAACCCACTTTAAAATAAAGTAGAGGAGTCTGAAGATGAAAAACAAGTGTTCTAATAGTGTTTTATAGAGTGTGTGTATATATATATATATATATATATATATATATATATATATATATATATATATATATATATTTTTTTGTGCTACACAAAATAATTAATTAGCAATGGCATCTCAATAATGCACACTGCACAATCACGTACACACTTATATTTTTAAATTAAGCAGGAATCCAAGGGACATTTTCATGTGAAAACATGAACAGAATCAATCCCATGACCTCTGAATTGTGAAGCATACTTGCTAACCACCTGGTCACGATTATTCATTACAGAAAGCCCCAAAAATGAATTATTTTAATGAAATCAAAAGCAAACATTGCATAACAATTACAGTAAATCATAGTCTGAAAGGTTGCAGTGGTGGTGGTGGTAGTGGTGGCCTCTCTGCAAAAACTATCACTATCAGTGGCGGTGCGTGCATTTCACACTCAGCCCTTCACTGATGTCCTACTTAGTCTGACAGAACGGCTGGAGAAATCACACGTACACATTATTGGACATTGC
Source organism: Hippichthys cyanospilos (assembly GCF_059441005.1). Classification (NCBI taxonomy): domain Eukaryota; kingdom Metazoa; phylum Chordata; class Actinopteri; order Syngnathiformes; family Syngnathidae; genus Hippichthys; species Hippichthys cyanospilos. Next base: position 7,996,385 of record NC_142371.1, read on the forward strand.
ATCACCTTAATCGTTTACTACACAGGCTATTTTCCAGTGCATTTAAATATCAATAACTCCACATCAGCAATTAAAACTTACCACAACAGATGACATCCATGAATTGAATATGAGTGAAATAAATCTACAAAAAACATATTTAAAAATGGAAAAAAAAATGCTTGCACTCACCAAAACGGCTGTCCCCCAAAATACATTTCAACTCAACTCTCAGCTCTGGCTCTAGTGTTTTCTACACCATTAATGCAGTTCAACCAAGGTATGTACACCATGGAGCTTGGTAGCTCTGCATAGGGCTGCCTCCTATCCAATCACAGGCCTTCTAGCTGGACTTACTGTCACCAACTCGTGATCTGATTGGCTATAACAACTATGTATTAACTATATGTGTCCATTTATTTACCCGTGCACATACGCCTGCACTGTTGATTCTGAGGGCCTTGGGCTGATTTCATACAGCCTAGCGACACAAGTTAGCTGAATTCTGATTGGATTGGAGAAAGTTAGTTGAGAGTCAATAATTAATTGTTGTCTTGCTAGATGGTGAGACAAACTCCAACACAGGCTCTGTCTAATAGTTTTTTTCTCACCTTTTATGAAGCTAAACGTGCTCGTCCCATACCTTCTGATTCTGAGGATATTTGTTTGCTTGCTGACACGGCTTAGACTGGCTAGCCGGGTTGCGGATCATTCTTCTGAAGGTGTGAAGGCGATCGTTTACGTTGTCACTTTACAGTTGCCGAATAATCTATCCCTGACTTCCTTAGACTAATCAAATTGGGTCCTGAACGAACCACTCATACCATAACTGATGGACTTCTGAAGATTCTTTTCCACGATGCTGCTAATGTGAGCGACACTGAGAAGGGCTTTGAGGAAGACTGTTTTAATGTAAGAGAGTCTGCGTACCGAATACAATGTCCTAGTACTTATGTGAGTAACCCATGAAAAGGTTATGTGCACTCCTGACTATATAATACATGCATACTATGCACTATAAATAAGCAAGCTGAGGCAAATTCTCAGTACATGAGCTATTGCTTGCCTTTTAACACATATACATACTATTTAACGAGATCATCTTAAGTCTCCTTTGGTGTTATCGTCTCTCTGATCTTGAAATGACTCATTTATCAGGATCAGTTGGGACTATCCTGGGGGGGAAATAACTACTTTGCCTTTGTCATTTGTAGAAATGCATACTGCTACTGTCTTATTCAACATATGCATCCCACGACCGCCACTCTAAACCAAAAAGGTTGACCATGACCAAAGTTTACCTAAAGTTGAAGACCAACAAGTCCAAGGTATGCACTTAAAACATGTGTTCTTTACATGTGAAGTCATACAGATACTTTTCGTTCACTGAGGTTTGGCTACGGGCCTGTTGCATGGTCATGCTGCAGTCTGTACTGGAATGAAATGCTTTGGATATTTTGAGTCACACCCCCTTCTTCATGTCCTGATGTGAACTCTTTGAGGCCCTCTTCAGGCGTGCTTTACTTCATCCATCCGTTCATTTTCGTAGCCAATTATCCTCACTAGGGTCGCGAGCATGCTGGAGCCTAACCCAGCTGTATCATAATATAAATTTATAAAAAATAAAGAAATACATTGTTTCAAAGACTTCTTTGTTTCTTTTTTTTTTTGTTTGTTTTCATCTAAACTGCAACTGTGGAATAAAACTCCCAAAACGAACTCATCCTGACGGGGTTTTTTTTACCTACCATGCTTCTCAAAGAACAATTCTCAAAATTTCTAACACAGGTTTAGTTCTTCCCATCAGCACCAAACTCCAGCATCGTTTGCAAGGTCCTGTGAAGTTGTTTTGTGCTCAGATTTTAGTTTAGAAGTAAAACTACATAAACGTCTGTCTTTGTGTGTCGTTGTGCATGCGACATCTCCATGTTTAGTTGCAAAGCGAACCAACAGAGTGTTTATGCATTAATGTTTCATCCTTTATCATAAAAGTAATGTTCTCCAACGCAATTATTTCCACTATACAATTTCTATTTAGTTTCGTTCAGTTATCACAGTGTAAGTCACTAGTACATCTACTTGGTAATTAAAATTGGTAAGAGAGAGCCTCACAACAGAAACCAAGCACTGAACACTAGACAAGCTCAAAAAGTACATTGGCTCAAGTTGCAATGGGTCTTAAGGTAACAACGCTTGTTTGGCAGTCATCACTGTATTGCATTTTCTTTGCTACAGATTTAATAGGCATGATGGCCAAAGGGTACACATGATTGGCACACTGAAATCAGTCCGTTATTGTGTCTGTTTTGTCGGTTTTGATCTGAACATGTTCAGGCAGGTTTATATTCCTTATATTCCTGAAAACAGCACAATTATTTTTTGACACAATGAGGAAACAGGAATGGAATGGAATCCTATAGGGATTAGAATCCTCACCAGGGATTTTGTCACAATTTATTATGGATTGACTGTCTTTGCATGTGCTCAAGTTAGAGAACACGGATGGTTGCCCCATTCAGCACGTTTAACTAAGTCTGCAATAATACAAAGAATAACAAATATAAACATACATAAATACACACATACACAACATAATCCACCACACAGCAAACAGCATAACACTCTAAACTTCTCAACTCGTGGTATTCAGCGCTAATCAAACACAAATAAATGCTTCATCATATGGACGAAACGGTGAGGGCATAATTAGCAAGCATACTATAACACACTGCAAGCACCCAAATCAAACATCATAAGGGAATAAACTCACCTTTAGGCACATACACACAATCACAAACGGGCTAGAACACGGATTGTGAGCAACTTTGCTGATTTATGTAATGGACTCAAGCTGTGTCGCGGGCGAAGAAAAAGAGAAACTACAGGGGTCCTGAGGTTATGACTGTCTTTTCTTATGATGTTTTGAGGTTATGAACGCACGCAGTAAACAATTGATCATCACCATGGATGTGAAATTAGATATTATTAAGCGCTCTAAAAATGGTGAAGCGGCAAGGAGCAAGTTGTTGCGCGCAAGAGAGACCGTTCTAGTGCTACGAGTGTTCCGTTTTTGGGTTTTGTTGATGTAATAAAAGTGACAGCTAAAATCGACCCTGCCTTCCTGCTGCCATTTTTGCCGGCCGTGGGCACTTCCGCACAGCTTGTAACTGAATAAGTGTGTGCGTGCGCCGGGTCAAAAATGGCCACTGTTTTTGTTTGTATGGCCCTTACAAACAAGAGTTATCTACAAAATAAAATGCGGTGCAAGAACAAAGTTTATCCGACGAAACGAGGTCAGAAAGAGGCAGAACGATAGTACAATACTTTACAGTACAGTATGTATAGAGCAATCTATTTATTTTATTTATTACATAATTTATGTATTATTTTTTAGTTATTATTTGTGTGGTTCCGACTTACACTGAAATCCGGGTTACAGCGTGTTTTAAGAACGGATGCACTTCGTAAGTCGAGGACCCCCTGTATTGTGAGCCGTTCACGTTAGACTGGTGCTGCGTTCACAGAATGCTCACAACATGGGAAATTTGAAACACATACTATAACGTCAACAAAAACTATCAATAGTCAAACAATGTGTGTTTTCTAAAACTGATAGTCAAATGACTCCTCCTGCTGCATGTATACAAAACCAAAGCACCAGAAGGGAATCTGGCCACAGAGAGCCATGTATATTGAAAAGGTTTATATTTTAATTATCTTCATGAAAGAAGTGACCACTCAACTGTTCTGGATTATTTGAAACATGAATCGCCAGGAGAATGAAGCCAGCTGGCAAGAGAAACAGAAGAGTGTGTCTTAAAAGGACCAAGGGAACACCTTCTCCCTCCTGCTGCGTTCTAACATAAGTTACATAAGAGAAGTGTTTTTCCATCACAAGCCGTGTTGAATTATTAGCCACCTTCAAACTACCACACGACAGATATCAGTCAAAATCATGTGACACCTCAGAAGTTTTTGATCTGTAGTAAAACAAGTAAAAGAATGCTCTTAGTTAGTCTGACCAAAGGAAACTAAAAACCTAATTGTTCCAAAACTCAGTAGACCAAAGGAAACTAAAAACCTAATTGTTCCAAATCTCAGTAATGTATTTGACTATGTGCAAGGCAAAGTGCAGTTGCTTTCTTGTGTACTTGTTGGTGGATTGTGAATTGTTGAATCCGTGCAGGTGGTCTGCCCCTGTACCCTTGTTCTCCTTACTACCCCTCCTAAATCTTGCCCGTGTAGTAATCTTTGAATCTTTGATACATGTTTATTTCCCTTCCTTGCAGGTGTACCTTTTCTTCAAAGACAAGAGTGTGTAATATGCTATTGTTGCATATGTGGTATTATTCTTTTTTTTTTTTTCCAGCTCTATCTCCTCGTTTTCTATCCTGCTGCATTGCTCAGAAAACTTCCAGCATTAAAACACAAAGGTGCTGGATGATTTTGATGCCTTTACACTGACCTGGAGGTGCCCTACTTTGACGCAGCCAGGGTTGTCGGACTTGACGTGTCCGTCTGTCTCCATAAAGTGACTGATTTATACCATGGATGGATGGTGGATGGATGTGTCACTCCCAGGAAGACCACATGCAGATGACCCTAGTGTGAGTACAGATCCAAACTGAAGCAGGTTGAATAACAGAGGAGCAAGCTGAGAGAGAATAACAGAGGACTGCTCACCATTTGCTTGGTGACACATTAACCAGCTTGGACAGGCGCCTGATGGAAATTAGTGTGTCACTACACATACAGTTTCATGCCCCTGGTGTACACGTCGACTCACCCCAAGGCTGCAGTTGTAGCACTCCAAGGACAAGGGCTGAGCATTGTATGTGATTGTATAATAAAGATAATTATACATAATGTTGAGATTACTGGCTTTCAATTTAAAATAATGCATTGCCAAATTCATGCTGCTACTCCCTCACATTAAGTCGCTACCCCACAACATTGGATATTGTCTTCTTCTTAAAAAAAAAAAAAAAAAAAAAGTCTCTTAACCCAGACGAGACTCAGATTTTGCACTTGGAAGAAAGGATATTACTGGCTCTAATCTGGGATTGCTGCATGTTCAGTTACGCATGCAATGGCTGTGCAACCTAATTACTTATATAATGGGCTGTTTGAAACTGTTAATTGGTTTGGTTGTACGTGCTGACTGTCAAGTCCTGAGTATTAGTTGATGTCAGTGGGTTTCTAGGTTGAGGTCCAACATTTGAATAGGGTATGACGTAACTATACCAACAATATTTCGAGGCAGAAAATGAAAGTAAGTAAGATGATCAAAGGTCCTTGTGAGAATGTTTTTTCTATGCTATAAAATAAGAACGTGCAGTTTGTCTGTAGTCATCATCGTAAGATTTCCAGCAGCTCCACTTTCATAGCCCTTGCAGCGGCAAGTTTAAGGTTGGATGGAGGGCAACAACCAGGCATTACATCATGTCATTTCCACAGCAGGAGGTTCTTGGAAAGCTTGCCTTTCATCCTTGATGAAGCACTCTCTCATGCTGAATCGGGACCGAAAGCTTCGCCATTCTTGTGCCGTCAGATGAGAAAGCGGGCTTGCGTGGGTCAGGGGGCAAGACAGGGAGGAGATGAATGCCATATTAGTGGCACTAAATCAAATGTCTTATATTTTAACAACTAAAAGCTTAGCTAATCTCCTGCAGGGACGTTTTGGATCAGATATCAAGGGTTGGTCATCAATATTTGTATGAGCAATAACATTTATTGGGCACTTCAAAGTACAAAAGAAAGAAACTGTTTTGTTGAACTTTTTTCTTCAACTGACGAAAATGTGATGTAGCCAAGTCACATTCATGTTCTATCCTTTTAGCAGCTTTATTAAACTGACTACTCAACAGCTAATAGGTCAATGTGTTCAGCTGTCACATTTGTTTTTTTAAATTAGAGAGGACACCACAGCCATTTAAAGTTTATCCTGACAAATGGGCATAAGGCAGAATCTTGAGCAGCTTAAGACTGTAGCAATGTTATTTGACATTTGAGAGAAGTTCTCAAACATACTAGGTCCAGCAACCTCATGTGTACTGGAGATATTCAAGTTTCTGGGTAAAAGAAAATCCTAAGCAGTAACATTCAGTGAAATGCTACTGACTTATTCCTGGGAACATGAACTTGGATGTCAGTAACACTAGGCTCTCAAACCGCGTACCAGCGTCATCAATGATGATTTCCTTTTTGCACATTGAACCCACATCATCAGACCGGGTTGTACTTTTTACAACCTGTAGGTATGTGTCGTCATCATGCCCCATTATACCCGCATTTGGGAGTTAAAACAAAGGGAGTGAGAAAGAACTGAATTTGTTCTGTATGGTTTAGAGAGAAAAATCATTCATGTTTAGAAATTAATACAGGTTACTAATATTAATAGATTGTTCTGTCACAACATGGTTTGCTGGAAATTACCTCACATTTGACCAAACCAAAAGAAAATTAAATAATTTCTACTTGTACTTGGAGTAACCTAAGTTCTGCCTGAAATGAACATGGTGCAACACTGAAGGTTTGTGACTCATATCAGACTTTCCTGAAGCTTTGACACTAAACATTTGAATGATGACAAACATTGGAATTGTTATGTGTTGTAGTCTTGTTGGGTTTGGTTTTGTTGTGTTTGTGTCATGTCATGGGTTCACATTGTTTTTTGTTTTGTTCCATGTTGTTCATGTTTTCCGTGTCCCTTGTTTCAGTGTCTTGCTAGTTTGATTGTGTCCAACTGTCCTTGTCAATCTGCTGTCCTTTGAGCCACTCAGCTTCTAGTACCACTTGCGCCTTGTCCAGGTCATTGTTGTCTCGTCAGTCTGGCTTGTATTTAGTTTCCAGTTTACATTCAGTTCTTGTCAGGTTCCGCTTGCAGCTGCCCTCATCTCTGCAGTGCAAAGTTTGTCATTGTAACAATCCTCATAGTCTCCGTGAGCATAACTCCTGTCTTTCCCTGAGTCCCTTATTCAAGTATTTTTGTAGTGAGTCTATTTCTGGATTTTGTTCGTCTTTTTGTATTCAGTTTTATCTGGGTTTGTTATTTTTCTTCTCGGTTGTGTGTGTGTGTGTGTGTGTGTGTGTGTGTGTGTGTATGTATGTATGTACATACACATACATGCAGGGTGTTTTTTCGCAGTCTATAGGAACTAAAACTCCTCCACAATAAATTGTGAATGGCTGCTAAGCCTCCCCGCAGCCTTAAGAACTACACCTCCCACACCGCCCCCCACCCATACCCCACAATGCAAGTTTTCTTAAAGGGCCAGGCTCAGCGTGAGTTGTTATTCCCTCATGCATCCAAGCCCGCCACAACCCTTACATGTACATCTCCGCACTGCTCTCTCACTCACAACTCCAAGTGCAAAACCTGTAAAAGTCATGTAGAGTTGTTGCCAAAACACCCTTATATAATGCCATGACTCAGTTGTTGTAATAACAAGCAGTGGTTTAGTTTTAAACAAAAAGTGCTTTCATTCACAGCTGAAAAAGACAGAGTATTAACAGGCTGTTAGCCTGCTTCAGACTCCACCATGTTAGAATCGCGAGTGTTATTGCAGTAAATGGGGTAGGCACTGCTGCAAAGGGAAATGAAATGATATACAATAGAAATCCAAGAAAAAGAAAAATAGAAACCGAGCATGTAGTTCTCAGTCCAAGGATTTGACGGATTGTTGGGCTAAAAAATGCACATGCATGGTTGCCCTTGATATAGGGTTGTTGTGGTGATGGATTGATGCCATGGTATGTATATTAGTTTGAATACCATAATTACCCAAAAGTTCATAACATTTTGGATCGTTAAACTATGGTTGATATGTCAATGATATTGGCTTCCCTATATGTTCATAAAGCTTCTTAAAGGTGTTACCTTTGACAAATACTACCTAGCAATGTAGATCATAAATATAAAAAAGTTTCGTGGTAAACCATGAGTTTCATTCTATATTGTTTATACCATTATATTTATAATTTTTTATTGCATTATTTCTTATTCATCATCTTAACAAAGGTAATAAAGGTATTCTATTCTATTCTATTCTATTCTATTCTATTCTATTCTATTCTATTCTATTCTAATATGGTACATGCTGGTTGTTACTCCAGAAATGCACGATTGATGTCCACCATTGCGTTGCGCTCTTCAAAGGGATGGGGTTGTAACGCTCAGTCACTGTTGTAAACGTTTTGGCATGCTGATCACAGACATTTAAAAGACACGTGTATAACTCAGCATTTTTTGTGTTTTCCTTTGTGGATTCTTCTGTGAATGATGGCAGATGGCAGAAGGGTGCTGACCCACACTGACCTCAGGCAGACCAAATGGGGGCTGCGTGGGAAAGACGGGGGTGGATTTGGACCATCTCCCCTCAAACATTGCAGAACAGGAAATAGGAAGACCAGAGATTAAGCCTGAGAGACGAGCAATTGCATCATCCATAACTAGACCACTGGAGCAATCAAAATATATGAGAATCACCCCAAAAATGCAAAAGAAAAAAGCTAAGAATCTCAAACATATTGGCTGTAGACAGAAAGAGAAACATAATAGAGTGGTTGATCAACTGGAAGGAAAGAATAATGAACACAACAGCCAAATCAACAATAATATTCCAATTTCCATGAATTGCTGTTTACATTTTCAAATTATGAATGCGCTTGAGCATGCAATCATATATTAGCCAACTTTTAACAGACAAACAGAGGGAATTTTTGCCTCGGTGCCCTTATGCAAGGCACTGTATTCCTTAAGTGGCACTATTATGTAAACTTAAGGTGTTACATTTCACAATGTTATCCAATGCAGGGGAAAATATTCATAAAAATGTTTATGTGAATGATCGTTTATATTTTACCTGCTGAAAAGTCATGGAAATGAAAAAAGAATGTGTGGATTGAAATTGCTGTTACAGAGTTAGATTTAATCAGTTCTACAAATTAGTAAATGAAATAGCTTTAGAAGGCTAAACAAAACAAGCTTACACATCACAATTCAAATGGATTTATCTCTGTGACCTTGCATCCATTCAGAATTGAACGCGGAGGCCAGCACTCATCAAGTGACTGCCTGAGATAAGCAAAGCCAATACTGTGTGCTGTAGCACTTTCCAGTATACACTGCCCTTCAGTGGTGAACAACGGTACAAAGACAAGTCTAAGCAGTCTGGTGAGCAAATCCCAAAAACATTAACTAAGAAAACGAAAAAACGTAATTGCAAATAAATATCAAAAAACACCTTACAAGAGAGAAGCACGTAAGCATGCAGGGGGGGAAAAAAAGCACACGAAAGAAAAAAAAAAAACACCTTGCACCTAACTGCTCTGTTAAATACGTGAAACAAAGCAGTTGCTTCTCAACTACTGATTGTCTGCGAGAAATTGTAAACGTCGGAAGAAAAAACAAAAAAATAAATAGATGACAACAGCGGGACTTGAAACCATTACAGTACGTTGAGATATCAAATCTGAGCACAGATCCGAACACGGATGGTTAAAACACATTGCTACTTGAAGACATTGATGCTGCTTTGTACAATAATGGCACTTTTTTTTTTGCACTACATGATATTCTGCACTACATTATTAGCACTATTGTCTCTGTTTGTTGTTTATCGCTATATATTTATTGCTCAATTATGGAATGTAGTCTGCTGCTCGGGAAGTTAACAGAATAAGAATTTCATTGTATGGTACAACTATACAGGCGGCTCGCCTCACAGTTCAAAGGTCCCGGTTCAAATCCACCTGGCTCCGGCCTTCCTGTGAGAAGTTTGCATGTTCTCCCCGAGCCCGCGTGGGTTCTCTCGGGGCACTCTCCCACTCCCCAAAAACATGTATGGCAGGTAAATTGGAAATACTAGATTGGGCGCGTGATTGGTCTTTCGTCTCTGTGAGCCCTGCGATTGGCTGGCAACCACTTCTGGGTGTCCCCCGCTTACTGCCCAAAGCCAGCTGAGATAGGCGCCAGCAAGCCTGCGACCCCTGTGGGGATAAGTGGCTATAGAAAATGGATGGATGCATGGGTACAACTATACATATGACAATAAATCTTTTGAATTTGGAATTTGCATACGCCTGTTTTGACTGGCTCTTGTGAAGCAATGTGACAGGGCCACAATTCTTTGATAACGGCAACAATGTTTGAATTGCTGTAGCGCTCATTTTTAAAACGAGAAAAAAAAATGTGACACAGGATTGTTGTGTTCTGCCCTATGCTGTGGACATCCAATCAAGTTGCCCCCTGTCGTCCAATCAGCAGTGAGTTCACACACTTTTGTGCGGGTTTTTTTCTTGCATGCTTTTTTGTCTTGGGTGCTCCTCTGTTCTTGTGTTCAGTCTTGTGAGGTGTATTTTGTTTTTGTTTTTTTCTTTTTTGTGTGATTTGCATTTCAGGGCCACCATAGTTTACATATGTAATATGATTTGGGAAGACTAAAAGAATAAATCCCTGGTTGGTATATGGCATAATCTTTCTTGTTATTTATTAACAAAATATGCTGTTAGCGCAATAAACATTTTGACATTTTTTTCCCTCAATTCACAACCACAAAAAATAAAACTAATGAGAGGAGTTAAACATCTGCAGTTTACGTGAATCTTTTCTGTATCTGACACATGGAAGGTGCTTCTAGATACTTTATACATGTTTGAAAATAATTGCTGAAAATACTGTAAGTGCAAAGAATGATCAAAAACTGTGCAGTTCTAAATTATGAAGACGTGGGTCAATGTATGACGCACTTTATGGTCTGGTTTGAGTGCTCTTCAACTAAATAAATACTGAGCACTTTCGTCCGCTGTGCTGCATTAAATTGTGCAAGTATGCTGAAATATATAACCAGTGAGTACAACCCATTTTACATTGCTCTGATTCAGATTCTGTATGTATTAATAGTGTACTAAATGTATGCCACTGAGAGCAAAAATAAAACCCAGGAAGAAACATGTTTCTTCGAAAAACAACCCAAACAAAACTTGCATTTACTCTTTTTTGACACACTGTTGTTGTTTTGTTTTTGTTTTGTTTTTTTTGGGGGGGGGGTTCATTCACATTTTTGCAAGACAGAATCTTAATCTCAATGTTGGTGTTGCTTTAAACACGCAAAACAACGTGATAAATTCATGAAAGATATTCCTCAAAGGTATAAAAGTGCTGTCGCGCTAAATTAAAATTGCAACCAATATGATTGAATCTTTTCTAGCTATTGCAGCTTCTAACTTTACCAATGAGTTTCATCAACAACAATGTAATTGTAAATGTATGTTTGGATGTAAGGTTTTCTTTGAAAATCCTGTAGTACTGTTCAGCTTCTCTACTGAGTACTTAATATCTGTCCCCAAACGACATAGTGAATGTTAAGTGGGTAACTTGTTCAAGTGTATTTAAAGCTTAAAGCATTATTTGTAGGACAATTTACTAAAAATGGATTATAACATTGGAAACTTGCATGCATGAAAAGTTGTATCACCATACTGCACGTCGTAGCACAGGTGACCATTTATTGAACATGTTATGCTTTAGAAAGCATTAGTCATAGCGAAGATGTAGGCAATAAAAAGTTGTACTCCCATCATAGCAATATGTAAATCACCAACGGCTAACGTGCCAATAATGACACCTGCTACAGCTCCAGAGGTACGTGGCCATGAAGAACACTGTGCAGCCATGGCTGCCACTGCCCCCAAAGACACCCCAGAAGTTCCCACCACCCCCAGGAGTGCCCCAGCTGTCCCTCCCTTGCCCAGGACTGGGGATAAAATCTCCACCCCAGCTAGTAAAAGTAGAGAAATAATTGCAGCCCCGACAATGACTTTAGCCCCTCCAGCTGCGTGTCTTACCAGGGGCCCCCCAACTGTGGCTCCCAAACTCAGCTGGCAAAGTTTTGCCGCAATGATTGCTGTCTTCAAAGCTTCTTGGGAGGAACGGCTCATGCTTTCAGCCAATCTTTTAACATTTCCGTTCTGCGATTGTCCCTTCTGATTCACGGAACTCTTTGCGATCTCCTGTCCGGCTTGTACGGTGAGCATGGCAATCACGAATGTTGCTAGCATTCCCATGCATCCTATCAACATCCAGAACTTAAAATCGGATGACTTCAGGATCAAATAGCCAATGATTGCTACTAAAGCTACAAGTGCAATGAACACAAAATGGTGACCCCCGTACCCAGATAGGCCAAATGCCGATGTTACAACAGCAACCACAGTCATTGGAATTCCCGAAAAAGCCAGAAAGTCCACATATTTAATCATCACAGTTTTGATCCAGTCTTGGAGGCTTCGTTGTTTGACCTCCGCTTCTTCGGCCTCCGTCTTCTTCCTCTCGAGTCCTTCTCGCAGCTTCCGCTCGGTGGCCCATGTCGTCATGTCCTTGGCATCAGTGGTGTCCCTCCCATTATTTATTGTCATTATCCTCTCTTCTATTTGCACAGCCACCCTTTCTCTCTGCTCTAAATCGGAAATATCTAACTCTTTCCTTTCTTCCTCCCACACCACAGACCCATGAGCGCAATAGGCCTCACCTTGTTCCCAGACGATGTTAAATAGAAAGCGCAGAGGTGGCTTGATGATGCTGAATATGGTCAGTGCACACAGAAGGCCAATCATGCCAAAATGATTCACAATTATTTCAATCAGAAAACCTAGTGTGGCGCCACTGAGTGTGGTTCCAAGGGCACCAGCAAGTCCTGCGTTTGCCCATAGGTTTGCGTAGTTTGTCTGAGTTTTCCCACAGTTCCTTGTGGTGACGAACACTGACGCTACCACCGCCGCCAGGATGACACCGGCTACAACCGAAGTCATGGCGATGGTCAGTGCAGAAGCTCCCATAAGAGTCCCAAGTCCAAGAGCACCCACTGTCCTGATATCTTCGATGAGTGGTTTCAGTTGAGTCGTTGTGGTCATTGCAGCCAGAGTCCTGTCGATGGGCTCTTCTGTGGCTCCCATTATGGAGCCGCCTACTGCTCCCAGTGCAAAACCGATAGCCGCTTCCCCTAAAAGGATGTAAACAAAAGTTTTTTTTTTAAACCAACAAACTACCCTAAAATATGAAAAATTACCATTAGATTTAGGGTGAGTGAGCAGAGCTCTGCTATCGTTCTGTGAATAGTGTCCCATAAAAAATAACAAATATCTGATCAAGCGGGTTTGTTTATACAATCGTTCACATGTTTTCTCAGAACAGTTTAATGATTATTTTCTTTAATCGTGCCAACATTGTTGGAAGAATCTGGGACTTCTTTCGCCAGCAGTCATACCGTGCAGTCCAGCAAGACTGGTTGATCAGGTTTAACCAGCAAATAGCCCATGTTGCTCTTTGTCACATCCTCCGCCACACTGTGTTAATAGTTGTGGACATGTCACGTTTTCAAAACTATTCTGTTACAACTGAATTTGGGCTTTAAAGAAAGGAACAAACTTCAAGCAGAAAGAGACAAACAGCTCATTTGCTAAACCCAAAAAGAAAAACATCACAGGTCATCAAAACTTGATTTTAAAATTCATAGCTGACAAATTTAGTCAGATGATGTACTTACTGATTTTTTTCTTCGTCATCATATTGTTGAGCAGAAGACAAAAGAGGGAATCCTCTAAACCTGTCCACCTTTTTCTAGATTAGTCCCTGACTAGCCTCTAGACAGTTTGTCTTCTGTTAATAATGCATCTTAAGAACACGCCCAGCAGGGACCCACATGCTATAATCGCCAGAATCGCTATGCAATACCGGTTTAGTTCCTTTCGTTGTGCATGTTCTGCATCATCCGAGCATGTGAGTTTTTGACACATTTTGATTCTTTTTCAACATCATTCAACTTTATGAAAGAGGATCTATGACAAATAATAGACACTCATAACGATGGCCGAAACACCAGATCTCAAAATTAAAAGAAATGTGGTGTTTTGTGGCAAAGAGCAATTTGCAGAAATGAAAATTTGCCCAATCTGAAAATCCTGCAAATAGGAGGTTTTGCATTTCAACCACCGATGAGTGATTTATTTCATGCTATATTCCTAAGGTGTTTGAACTCTTAGGTAATGTGTTGTGTGTACGCATGTCTGTGTGTAAGCGTGCACACACTCACATAGATTCATAACTATATATATATATATATATATATATATATATATATATATATATATATATATATATATATATATATATATATATATATATATATATATATATATATATATATATATATATATAAGACATATATAAATGGCAGTCACCATTTTAGCGGCGCTTATCATGTAATATTATTAAGATATTACTGGACTATGATGATAGGTATATAAACAAATGTTGAAAAGACATGTATTTTCATTTTATTGAATTGTGTAGTGGGGATTTAAAATTAATCTCTCTAAATATTACACATTGTCCCTTTAAGTATGAATCTACAATTCAGGACAAGATGCTTCTTCTTCAGTCACTTACAGGAGATACCAGAAGAAAGTATCATAACTGGAAACGAGCTTGTGATAGATGGAGGGAAAGATGACAGATGAGGTCAAGTAAAATAAGATAAAGATTGACGGCAGAGGAATGTGAAAATGTGGGTGATAAGATGACGAAGAATAAAAATGAGCATAGCATTGCAAGTCTGCAGAAAAACTGGGAGATGCATGCAAGAGATAGCCATGATTACAAAAAAGACAGTTCATGGAGTCCTCTCAGGAATATCCACAAGTGCTACAGCCAATAAAATAAAGGTGAACATGGGAACATGAGTGTATGTGGTGCGGAAAGCTACCAACAAGGAAAATGAAAATAGTGCTCACAAGGATACCTAATCTTGAAAGAAAAGGAAATAATAAGATGGGAAACGAGGATACAGGTACTGTATGTATACAGCTTCATGCTTAACATCTCAAGTATGACTGTATTATATGGGTGGGGGCAGAAGTACAACTTGAATTTTTTGACGTGAGGTTAATTGTAAGTACAGTGCCACTGTCTTGCATGATGTCTATGAGCATCTCGAACATGATTTTTTTTTTCCTTATTTTGGGTTGTGTATGTGTGTGTGTGTGTGTGTGTGTGTGTGTGGGGGGGGGGGGGGGGGGGGGGTCACCATAGGAGAGTCTCACACAGTGACTGTCACTGGGTGGGGGACCGATGAAAAACTATACTAGTCACTATATTTCATAATATTATTAGAGGATAACAGCCCCACTAACAGAGAATTTAACAATTTGTGCGTGTGCGTGCGTGTGCGTGCGTGTGTGTGTACATTTAACGTCACTTCTCGAGAAACAGGAAGTTGGGTCTCCTAGCAACCCTAGTCGACAAATAACACTCAACTATTTGTACGATGGAATAATTATGTTTTATACGAGCCACCTTTTATTGTTGAGTATAGTCTTACTTAATAAATTATTCAGTACACACAAAAAAAGAAAAACTGGGGGGGAGATATGAATGCAGGACGATTCTACCTCGGAACATTAAGAAAGGAACCATCATCATCGTTACTTGCACTCATGGTGGTTTACGGAACCATTTTTTTTGTTACTCCAACATGGCTGCTGCACTGGGTAAACGTGTGCATACCATGGAAGATAATGGTAATTATTTGAATCTTCGGCGTGGTGTTTTTCAATTAATTTTTCAGTGTTTTAGTTTATTGTGATACAGCATTAACACTTGTATTTTTGTTGTCAATTTTTTTTGGGAGGGGGAATTAGACGTGTGATTTTGTGTGTAAAATGGAGTTGGAACATCCCTTGACCTATTCACCGTTTAATTATGACAATGTATTTACTATGTATAGTCTTAACATGACTTTTCAGTATTTGTAATTTTCTATTTCAGTCCTTAACGGCAATCTAAGTAGTACTTTTTTTTTGTTTTAGTCCGATCCCGTTATGTTTTATTTTCTCGATTACCTTATAGAAATCGCGTCAGTCATTTGAAACATTTTTATAGTATGAACCTGATTGTTTAATTAGATGTTTTGTTTTTTTTTTTTTCCAGATGAGATTAAAGCTGTTTCTTACGTGACAGAAGATGCTGAGTCTTCTTTGGAAGACACAAATGAGCTGAACAACTCAGATGGAGAGTGCGATGACCATATGTCGTCTGATGGAGAATCTGACGGAATTGTTGATGGAGAAAATGACGGAGACGATGCTGAGAATGAAGATGGAGGTCAGGAAGAGGAGGAAGGCAATGCCAATGCTGGCTGGGCAGATGCGATGGCCAAGATTTTGGGGAAGCAAACGCTCAAAAGCAAAAACACAATCTTAGTGAAAAACAAAGCGCTGGACAAGGTGAAGGCAAAAGAAAGGAAGGAGCAGTTAGAGAAGAAACAACAGGTAATTATCAAAATGCTTGTAAAAGTAGTTATTGTGATCATTCCAGCTAGGTAGAATTAATTGTCGGCTAAAACTAGCTGCCCATTGTTGAACGTAAACTCTGAGCACCTGACTGATTATTTTTCTAAGTCTTTTAATATTCAAACAGTTAACACTTTTAAAAATAAACAAATACGTCACATATGTGAAGACATAGGAAAATATTCTCATCAAGACTGACGTTATCAAAAAGAACATTTCTATTAAAATACAAGTATGATAGTATGAGATGCAGTTTTGCTTAATTATAGGTTATACTTAACCTATATTAATTTGTGTAAGGCTTTTGTGGATTTGGAGAAAGCGTTCAACTGTGTCCCTTGGTGAGTTCTGTGTGGGCTGTTTCATGAATATTGGCTCCACAACCCCATGATACAGGCTGTTTGATCCATACCACCGATGTCAGAATTTAGGTCGCAATGCCGTCAGTAAGTTGGATTCGTTTCTAGTGAGAGTTGGACACCACCAAGGCTGCCCCTTGTTTGGATTCTATTCATTACCTTCATGGACAGAATTTCCCAGCGCAGATGATGCGTTGAGAGGTTCTGGTTTGGTGGGCTGGGTGTTTCATCGTTGCATTTTGTGGATGATGTGGTGCTGTTGGCTTCATCAAGCCATAATCTCCAACAATCGTTGGTGCGGTACGTAGCCGACTGTGAAGCAGTGGCGATGAAGATCAGCACCTCAAAATCTGACACCCCGGTCCTCAGTCAGAAAAGAGTGGATTGCCCTTTCTTCCCAAGTGGAGGAGTTCAAGTATCCCAGAGTCTTGTTCACGACTGAGGGAAGGATGGAGTGAGAGATGAACTTTGGACCAGTGCGCCGTGCGATGCGAATTGGACTCTGTACCAGTCTGTCATATTGAAGAAGGATTTACCGGTCGATCTATGCTCCAACCCTCATCTGTGATCAAGAGCTGTGGGTTGAGGCAGGAAGGCACAAGATACCAGATATGTAATGAGGTTGAGCCTGGAATTGCCTTAGGCACCTCCAGGAGTAGCTGGGCCAAGTTTGGACTTCGCTGCTAAAGCAGCTGCCCCCACAGCCCAACCACTGATAAGCATTAAAAAATTGATACATAAAAAGAATAATAAGTTAAGATGTGTTTTTGACTACAGATGATAAAAACCGAAATAGCAGTTGAAAAACCCTTTATCTTGTTGTCCTTTCTTTGTATGTTTTTGTGCCATTAATATTCAGGATGGAATCTGGTATCAACTAAAATAAAACATGTATACATTTGGTTCAATCAGCAGTTCTAACATATTGCACAGCTGCAAATACTAAATAGAATTTTGAAGGGTCAATTTTTGCCGATCTTGGTCTTTGTCTTGATGGCGGAAGTTTTCAACCGGCACTGCTAACCTTAATGTGCTTGCTTTTCGTGTCCATCAGACTGACAAGAAACGAGCATGGGAGATGATGTGCAGGGTGAAACCTGATCTTGTGAAGGACCGGGAGGTTGAAAAGGCTCTGCAGAGAACGGCCACGAGGTGATTTAAACTGGATATTTTGTGTGTTGTAACACTGAAAGTAAGTGTAAAGTCTTCTCATGTTGTTTATTTTTCCAGAGGAGTCGTGCAGCTATTCAATGCGGTGAGAAAGCACCAGAAGGACATTGACAGCAAGGTGAAGGAGGCTGGTAGCTCAGAGAGAAAGAAGGCAAAAATACTTTCCTCAGTTTCCAAAAGAGACTTCATCGATGTACTAAGGAAAACAGAAGGTGGCGCCACAGTCTCAGTCAAGATAGAAAAGGATGTAAGTGGGTTTTTTGTTTGTTTGTTTCTTATGCGACTTTTCAGAGGGACAAAAATGTAAGTATCTTATATTTTCCCTATGAACAAAAGGTATGGTCATAATCCAAATATGACAGTGTTTCCTTTCATCTCTATAGTGTACTGAGGTGGAGGAGAAACCAGCATGGCGTGTCCTCAGGGACGATTTTATGATGGGAGCGACCATGAAAGACTGGGATAAAGATGAAGAGGACAAAGTACATACTGGAAGTGGTGAAGGTGGAAAATATGACAATTAACACCATACTTAACAAGAGACTTAAGGTCGATTGCGGTTTGGTTCAGACCATAACACACAGCAAGGTGACAGCGACGTCAGCAGGGGGCAGTGTTTACTTCAGGGAGCTACTTATCTCTACTTGGTTCTGTGAATGAAAAATAATGGGAAATTCTTCATCGGATTGGGGCCTGCTCAGAAAGGATTGAGGAGTTCCAGAAATGCTGTCCTTGGTTGATATGAGAGCGCCAGGTCAAATAGGGCAAAACAAAGAAAAAAAAAACAAAACACTTCCACAAATCCAATACAATATACGGTATTTTTTTTAGCCGATGGCGTACCAATCAACCACAGAGCTGCTTTTGTTCAGCAACAACTTTCAAAGAATGTTTGTGACTAGGTTTCTGTACAGATTTTAATGTTGTGTAACCTGTGTAAATATCACTTTTGTACAGTGCTACCAAAATTAAAAAGCAGTTTTGCTCACTAAAAGTGCAATTTCTGAGTATGCTATATTTGCTAAACTCAAATGTCCACAGTTTCCAGTGAGGACACATGACAGCGTTTCTTCTGGCTTATCACATTTTAAGCGTTTGCTGACCTTTCTTTGAAGAATCTTTGTCAAATGCCAAACCACACACTACAACAAAGAAGAATCTATGAAGGGAAAGTTTAATGATATCTAAGACAACTCTGAAATTTGATGTATTTTAAATAAGAGTATATTGATGTGGCACCATCAATTTTGCTGACTTGTTTTACTCTTGAGCTTCCTGTGTCTGGTTTATGTTGTCGTCACAACCTGGGGAAATATTTGCACTGTGTTATCAGCAGAGGAAGGTGGAAAGCAGCGAGTCAGGGTGTCTGCACTATGCAGGATATGCGTCTGTCATGGCCCGCCATTGTGGTATGCTACCTTTTATCCTGGCACTTTGACGCAAATCGTCCAAGGACACAAGAATTTATGACGCCTCAGTCACCAACGACATGTGACTTAAAATGGAAGGGATTTTTTTTTTCTTTTGTATATGTTCTATGCATTCCCGGTAGTCTAAACACACTGTTGTGATCCTACTGTGGTTGCGGAGCATTCCTTTTCGATTTAATTCATATTCCCTTGGCGCAATAGTATTTAGAATGCTTTGTTGTGATGGTGCATAGAACCGCAGAGAAATTATTTGACCTGCCTTTTCCTTTAATAATATTTATTCAAAACTGCACCTTGTCTCAAAAGTTCACTCTCATTTATAATTTTGTGAACTTGCTCTGGTGGATTAATATTTGAAACTTTACTCCAATGCAGTAGCACCTCCGAAACAGGCACTCGTTGACCACCTAAATATATGAGCCGTAAGGCGGCTTTACATAAAATGCCAAAAGATAATTCCCCCCAAATACCAAATACCGCATCGAAGCTAAACAAAACACCTTATAGGTTACTGCAAGGAAGATTGGTCGCTTTAATGATGTGTTTCTAGTCTTGAGCAAGAGTTTGCTTAAACTTGTGTGACGACGCTTCAGATCAGTAATAATTTCTAACGTCGCAGGTAGTGCATCGAAAATATAAATACAAATAAATCTCAGCTTTCCAACTGACGATCGCAACGCTGACTGAAGCGCGGGTGGGAGTTGGGGGGGCGCACACACGTGGTATAATCGCTCGCTTATAAATATCATCCAAGTGGCCACAGAGGTCCGCTGCCTGGCAAGCGATCCAAAACGTGCTGTAGATGGGGTGAGGAGGACGTGCAAACAGGAGGAAGATCATCAGTTGTTTCTTAGCGGATCGGAAGGTGCAACTTCACTGTTTGTGTGGATTTTTTTGCGTGGGACCAGACCGGTACATTAGGACGCTTCACTTGAACAAACTGGAATTATACATTCGGGGTTTGATCGTTCATTTTGACACATTTTGACACAAGAGCTGCCTTGGCGTCTCTGCAGGCTCGCTGTGGCTACAAAATTCCACTTTTGGAAGCTGCGATGGAGCGAGCCCTCTGATGTGGTGAAGGTGTGCTTCACACCAACAACCAACACACTCGACCAGATACAACTGATGCTTTTCATCCTTGTTTTCAGTCACAAACTTTTGACCGGTTTTATGGCGACAAACAGAAATACAGCCAACTGGCTGCACTTTTACGCACGCTATATCCGCTTATTTATGAAACGCGTTTAAAATATTCATTAAGGTGTTGACTCCTGCGCGCAAATGCGGTCACGAGCTTTAGATTTTTGTCCCTAAAATGTGGATTCTTGTGTCTTTTAAGTCACCATAGTGAATCTTCCTTTTTATTAGTATAGTTTCACCGCTCGAGAAAAAGATGAACCTGTGCTTTGTCAGCCTTCTCCTCACTTTGGATTTAGTTAATGTTGCGCTCAGTTTGTCCACGTGCAGCGTATTGGACATGGAGCAATTCAAGAAGAAGCGCATCGAGGCTGTCCGCGGACAGATCTTGAGCAAACTCAAGCTCACCGGTCCTCCAGAGGACTTCCCCGAGCCCGAGGACGTGTCCAGGGACATCGTAGCCATTTATAACAGTACACGGGATCTACTGCAAGAGAAGGCCAATGAACGTGCGGCAACGTGCGAGCGGCAGCGGAGTGAGGAGGAGTATTACGCCAAGGAGGTACACAAGATAGAAATGCAGCCCATCTATCCATCTGAAAGTAAGTGCGTTTCATATGCAAAAATATCGAGACATTAATGAGAGAAACTAATATGTCAGGTTTTGGTTACACCCCAAAATTCCCTCGAAATGAAGAAACAATTTGAGGAAGCATAAAGGCGTAGGTGGATGATTGTGGAGTGGAAGAACTTGGCCTGCATACAGTCCTGACCTCAACCTCATCAAATATCCTTGATGGTGGAAAGGGGTTTTGCGACAGCCCAACAAACACACACACATCTTCTCCGGAAGCTGTTTGCTTTCATTTTGGCATTCAGTTAGCGGGATGGTGACAAGTCCTCCTTTGCCTGCATAATGAATGTTGGAGTTGAAAGGCTTCAAAATGTGTGCTCATGTGATTTTTAAGGCAAGATATTACACGACAGTATGTTGTGCAGTCATGAGCAATCGAAATATGGCTTTTGGCGCTGTCCACAGTCACTTCAAACAAATATCTCTCAACATTCAGCGATGGTATAATGGCAGTGTTGCTGTCAGGACAGTGTAAGTTTTCACGAAAGCGCTACACAAAAAGTACTTGGCTATGCTTCAGTGACCAAAACCAACCCTCCTCCCCATGCGCGGCATGAGCTGTTGATGACTACTTCAATCTTCAATTGAGTAATTTGTCTGCCTACTACAAGAAGCAAATAAAAAGCCGTTTGCCAATTTTGTAGTTCTCACACAAAACCATTCCAATATTATTATTATTTTGCCTCACAGCATACTTTGAGCACTAACACCTGAGAGCAAATGCAGCCCATGGTGGTTATATGTACTGGTATGTGTATGATTTGCATTGATTTTGATACACCTTTTCACACTGGAAGTATAAATAGTCTGTTCCAGAACCATCCTGACCAAAGTCATGAGGCCATAAATAATTGTTCAGGCAATTCATATTGTAATGGTCATACAATTTTCAAAACAAGACTGAGGTCAGCGCAGTTGATAATAAAACCAAAGCAAAGTTTGTCAATGTGCATGGTTTGTTTGTAACGCCGCTTTCTTATTTGGATAAATCATTATAAATGCATGTATGATGACAACACTTGAGTAACTATTTGAAACTCTTGCAAAAATCTGGTATTCCAAAGGGTTAACACAATTTTTTTCTTGTATTGATTTGACATAAAGATACAACACCACTAAATACAATGGAAATGTGAGCACAAGAACTGAAACCAAAATAAACTAGCATGACATTCCGAATGCCCTTTTGCTTTTAATGTCATTCTCAGCTCTTTCTGCTGTGTAAATACCTCAAATATGAGGCAATTGGGTCTGGATCCAAGGCAAGTCAGGAAAGCATTAACAGGTATAAATAATACTAAAGGGAGGGAAGGAGCTAAAATGGATTGCCATTCATGTGAACTGGTGACACTGGCCAGATTTTCACATTCAGAGACAGATGCTTACCGAAGAAAGATCATGCAGCTACTCCTTCAGGGACATCAGCCTTATTTGGTTGGTTGCCAGTCCTCAGAGGTCATAGCGTTTGGCTCACTAACAGCTTTTCAGAACTGTTGAACAAAAAGACTGTGCTGGCTGCGCTCGGCGTAGTTGGAGGTGCTGTCTAGTATTGAAACCCAACAGACTGTATGCAACTCATTTGATGGAACGTCATCCCCACACATGCTTATCAGTCTATGCTTATACAATTTCTGATTCTTTCCCTGTGCGTTCACAAGAGCCCAGTGTCTTCTTAGCAAACCAATATTGCACAAGGTCTGTAATACTGAAATCACAACCAAAAGGGGAATTCCAACCATTTTTACACTCAAATGTTAACTTGTCAGTAGAAATTGTTCAGGTTACATAAGGTCTTTGTGGTTCTCCAGCTGCTTTGTTAACTGTGATAAAGTAAACACTACGATGTCACAGTGATGTCACTGTTTCATTTTTCTAGAAGAAATACAATCAGTTGGGGGGGCTCTCTGTACTGTCTTAAACTTGTTACTTATTGTAAGAGTTAAATGATTTTGTACCATGGTTATATACAAAAACAATGTTGTCCCTCAAACTCTTGCTATTTGTGGTCAGGCAAATGTGACACATGACCAGGATTTTTTTTTTTTTTTAAATCAGTCCTTAATTAAACAAGTGAACGAAAATATCACACAAAAATGTTTCCTTTAATTAATTTATGATTAAAGTGGTTCGTGCCACACCGTTTTTCAAACTAAACACAACATATAATCATTTATTACAGCTTACCGCCCAGCAGTAAACGCTGTTGTTACAGTCTTGGCTGCTTGACACTGTGTCTCTCTGTAAGTGTGAACATAAGTGCGGGCAGAAAGACTGTTTGTTAAGGCCTGTGTGTCCCCCGGTGTTCTAAATGTCCCTTGGGAACTATCTGATTTCATGAACACCGAAGTCTGTTATGAAACAGTTTTTGTTGGCAACTCCCAAAAAGACAGCCAGACAGCTGGTAGGCACAAGCTTTTAGGACCGGAGGTGTGCCAAAAAAAAAAAAAAAAAAACTTCTCAAAAGAATCATTTATTCCTATTCAGAATTGCTATAAAATGCCTCAGTCTATTTTCTAAATTGAATAAGTACAAAAATGCACTTATTGTCTGATTCAGTTTAACTATGCCGTACGCAAGGAAATACAATAATGTCACATCACAACGGTGTGTTGCAAAGGCCAGCTTGAAAATAAGCATACTAAATAATACATTTAATATGTGGACATCAATGCAATGGCCATAGTACGCGGCAGTGGTTGATACCAGCTAGCTTTACTCCTCCTCGCGACTCTCTTTTTATTGCCATCACATCACGAAGCAAAACACACGTTAACAAACAAAAAAGCAATATAAATCAACTTTCAACTACTGTTAATTAATTTTTACAGTGTTTATACGCGCACAGCTTGGACTAAAACAGAAAAAGAAGTGCATCAATCATGCCTGAAACTAAAAAAAAAAAAAAAGACAGCTATGTTTATTTCATTTCAATTACACTACAAATGACAAAAACACAGTCTTTCCCCTTGGCATAACATCGCACCCCCTCAGAGGGGCCCGCCCCACTATTGGAGAAACACTTGCATATATCAAGAACAATGATGGGGTGTAATCACTTTGGTCCATCAAATATACTGTATTTGACTGGTGATGCAGGTTTTGTTTTTGGGGAAGACAACCCTCATAATGCTAGCTTGATAGAACCATTGATACAGTTTGTGAAATCATCAAAGTGTACTACAGCACATGTTGTAGTTTGTCCACACTGTGCATCCCTGCAATGCTTCCTGACTTCACCGACTAATCATTGTTGTCACATGGAGGCTTTGATGGTTTCTGGCGGGCAAACGAAAGGTGAGCCTGTGTTGTCGGGGTTAGGGAGTCATAGAGTGCCATGATCGTAGGTGACCAGTCCGGGTTGGCAGAAATCAACAAAGCATGATCTGAGGAGGAGGAAGATCAGATCTGTTTGTGCTTGTTTGTCTTGACCTTTCATATGCAACTTCTGACTGCGGATTCTATTTTTTTCCTGGTTCCTGAAAAACACACACACACACATATATATATATATATATATATATATATATATATATATATATATATATATATATATATATATATATATATATATATATATATATATATATATATATATATATATATATATATATATATACACACTCACACACACACATATATATAAATCAAAGTTTCAATAAAATGTTAACTTTACTTCTCAAAGAGGTTGTACATGTTAAAAGTCAGTCTGGAGCAGAAAAAAAAAAAACTTGAAGTGCACCAAACTGATTGAAATAAGAAAAAAAATGAAAATCCCTATTTAAACTAGAAAAAAAAACAAACAACAGAAAATCACAAAATAATAATAAATGTAAATTGATCGGGAACATCAACACAGAAGCATCAATACTTTAAATCAGTGGTTCTCAAAGTGGGGTCCGTGGAAATAATTTTGATTATTAATTAAAAAATATATATACATTTTTGTTAATTTCATTTTATTTCATTTTACATAAATTGTGAACGCAATCATGACTCTTCAATAAAGCAACCAGCTCAATATATTTTTAGAAATTTGATAATTTTAAAATTGGTCAAATAAACCCATGTAATCCACCTCATCATCAAAAAGCTTGATTATTTAGTCACTAAATGTTGGACAGCAATTCGTTTGGGGAAAATGTACCCAGTTGTTTTGTTTATGAGGACGCGTGCAATTTGCAATGTTTATTTTGTAAACTTCAATATGGCTGAAAAAAAACAAATAATCTTGTCAAATTGAATATGTTGGTGAATAAAAAGGGCACTTATGTTATGGCATAAATGATTTTGTTTGTTTTGTTTCTGCAAACGTTTACAGTGGGGTTCCTTGGAAAATTTGCTTTCCAAACAGGGGTCCCGGACCCCCAAAAATTTGAGAACCCCTGCCTTAAACATTTTAACCTAAAGATCTAAAATATGGTGCTGACTTTTCTTAAATGTGACTCATATAAAAAAGTATGTTGACGGCACTTTAAAAAGTTTGCAAATTCTGCACAGACTTTGACAATGGGAGCCCCAATACAACGCCTAGTGCTGTGGATGTGCAATTACACTTCACTCAGCTAAAGCAAAGCTTGCACCCACCCCCCCCATCGCATCGTGCTCCCCTAACAATTTGAGGACTGCCAAACATGTGATAATGTGACATATATGAAAATGACTTTTTATAATGACTATGTTATATGATTTATAAAACATCTGTTATTTTATCACATCCCAACAAGTGTCTTCTGTCATCAAGATGACCAAAGCAATCGTGCACTTCTACAACATAGCATTTCAAACGAACTTTATGTATATAACTTTATATATATATATATATATATATATATATATATATATATATGTATATATTATAGCACCTACACATTAGAAACCCTTATTATTTTCCTAGATACAGCCTTGGAAAGTCAATGATTTATCAAGGAAACCGGGCTTTAACGTTTCCCCCCCCAAAAAAGCTAGCAAATGTTGGACAGCGCTACAGAAAGGAAGAGTGTAGTTCGGTGGGACACTGTGATAGAACTTGATGGGTCCTTTAGGCCAGCAGACTTCTCCTCATTGCTGAACTGACTGTCTCCTTTCAAAACCAAAGTTTCCACAATTAGTAATGATACGAGTTGTCTGATTTATTCCTTTGTGTGTTTTGGAAGTGCCGTGGAAATGCGCTTAAAAAACACTACACACTTCATCGGTGCTTCAGTCTCTGACATAGTTTGCCCACAACTATAAATCTTTTTTTTTTTTTTTCAAAATGTTCACCAAAAAAACCTAGGCCAACATTTCAAACAGTCAAATGAAACCCTGTTTGTAAGACACAGCGACCATAGTGAGCCAAAGCCGTATGCTTATTTACTAAGCAAATGTCAACCACATGTTACTGTCTGTTATTATTTAGTGAGCTGGATTCAAATGCAGTAATTAGCTCACCATTAGCTCTTAATACACTACAGTGGAAACGGTTTAAACAGTTTTAATGTGCATCATGGTTATGGTTAAACAATTTATAAACATTGTTGCGGTTATGTCCGTTGCATGAACAATTGCATAAAACTGACAAGTTTTTAAATATCATTCATCATCATTGTGTGCTTTAAGGGTTATTTTCTACAGGGTTGTGTTTTCTAGTCAAGATTTTTGAAGAGCTTGACATATCCCCCCCAGCAGAGCCCTCAAATGGAAAATGTTAAGCACATGCTAATCTTGGGTTGGAGCCCCTTTTAATTCAATCATGCAGAATCTCTGAACTTACCAGGAGCTGATGCCATGAAGACATCCTTAGATGCTCAAATGTTCTACCTCAAGTAAAAAAATACAATCTCTGGGGAATGTCTAAAACAGAGCAGTTTCAAGTCTTCAAACAATTTGCCTTTTCAATGGATAGTTCTTAACGGGTGTCATGCTGGGAACCACGTTTCCACCTTGTTATTGAGCCACCACCCACTTTTGTAGGACAATTTAAAAATTGTCCATCCGTTCTCAGAACTGCTTATCCATCCAATTTAAAAATATCTCCTGTAAACAAAACTATCATACAAGCCCAGAAAATCTATCTGAAGACCTCATGACATCTGCATGGAAAGAAACGTACGTAGCCATAGTTGCACAAAATACAGCCTCCCAATTTCACTGGCACGGACCTCGTCTTTTTAGGAAAATGCAGCATCAATCTTTTTTCTTCTTATTGGGAAAGTAAGAGTGCAGTTTTGCACAATCCTCAAAAATTTTAACAGTTTGAATTATGCTATGAAAACACCACTGGCATTTATTTTAGCTATTTTTTACTATTAAATTCAGTTTTGTCCAAAGTAAGGCCCGGGGGCCAAATGCGACCTGAGTTCAAATCTCCAATGGCTTGCAGCCTCTGATATAAAATTAATAATGTGTGGGCCGTCAACACTGTTAACCACAGTAGAAAATACACACGTACAAAGAAGTTATTTTATATTCCACTAGAAGATGACGGCAGACTTGTGACCACACTTCGGAAATGCATCCTGAACATAGTGCCGCTCTGAACACGCCACTCAAATTCCTTTTAGGTGTCAAAGCGAACCCCTCGCTGCATAAAACTTATGTGGTCCTTTCCAGCCCCTTTCTAAAACAGCGACTGTGGTGAAGAAAAATAAAGGTGAGAGGGTTGTTGATTCCAGGCAAAGAGGAAATTGGAGTGTTTTTTTTCACTGAAATATGAATATAGCTGCCTGCCTTGTTTACAAATAAACAATGGCTGTTTTCAAGGAAGTCAATATCAAGAGACTATCAGATCAAATTTATATCCAAACGTCACAATCAGTGTTGGGAGTAATGCTTTACAAAAGCACTGTATACAGTAATGGATAGGTTCACTTTGTGTTTGACACCTAAAGAGCTATCCGTTTTGCGAAATAGGACCAGTAATTTGACCAACCAATGAGAGCGGTACCATAGTAACGAGAAGTTAGAGAAAACAAAACACGCGGAGGATCGAGCTCTCTCGCTGAGGGATGACACTTGGACATCAAGAGGCTGCCGCTTTCCACTGTGGATTCACCACCATTTGGAAACATTATCAGCTAGATTCATGTCACAACTACATAATGACAAAGTAAGCTAATGCTAATTGTCACCATACAAATGGAATTAATAATAATCTATAAATTGTTCTGGTCAATATGTAATAAGAAGAAGCATACAGAAACGACGTAGGCTAGCTGTTAACGTTAGCCCCACCGAAACCATATATTTTTGAAAAAGGTCCCTAACCTAGCTGACTGAACTTGAATTTGAATATAAACATTTAAATTGTAAAATGCAATGTTTTTGCCTACAAAAGTAACAATGCATCACTATGCTATGAAGCTAAGTTATAAAGGGATTAAAATGCCAGAAAAAAAAAAAAGCTTTTGTATCTTGTCTTTAAAAGTTTATGATACGAGTGTTGCAGATAAAATGATTTGTAGTTATGGTGATGAGAGTAATATAAAAGTAATGCAATAGTAGTGTAATACATTATATTTCAAATCCAGTAATATTATCATGTAACTCATTACTTTGAAACAACAGTAATAAGTAATAAATAATTTACTACAGTTTTGAAATAACTTGCCCAACAATGATCCCAATGCGATATCACAACATGAACTGCACAATACGGTAATCATCATGATATTGTGGGTAGTTTGGCGGTAGGAAAAGTTCACTTTACTGTGTAAAACGTTACTATAATGAAGCTCATGATATTGCCAAAAATGCACAATATTCTGTTTTGCTACTTAGCAGTGAGAGAAATAGGCGAGGTCAGTGCTTTCATTGTCATGCATTTGTATTGGCTCAACGGCACAAAGGATAGCTGACAATGCTGTGATTGGTGGAATTGGATAGAAAGTAGTGTTTTGATGCGGGTATGCTCCTTTTAATACCGTGACATGATTGTGGCAATTTTAATGTGGCAATAATGCTGTTATCATTACGTCCCTACTACCAGATGAACAGATAAGGGAAATTAATGACCAAAAAATAAAAATCTGCCACGGCTTGGCTTTAGGCACAAGTTCTTCGACTCAACCTGCAGTTAAAAGAGCTTGGTGAGTTACCTGGTGAATACCAGCAGCTGTGGTTAGAGCTAAACTGTGACTAGGTTGGAAAGGAATGTTGTGAAAAATTAAACTAACTAGACGCTGGTCAGCCCCCACACATTTTCGCCTCAGCACGTTTCAAAATGTTTAGACACCCCTGGTTTAAATGATGCTGGAATTTGCGTGTACACCAGTGCACCAATATTCCGATCCATTTGATCTAGCTCCAAAAGCATGTTGTTAGTCAAGGCATTTATAACCAGAGCCTGGGCTGGACCGTTTGTTTACAGAGAAGCTGTATGACTTGAGCACGAAGCACAAACACTTCCTGTCCTTTAAAACATGCTCTGTGGGAACTCGATAGAGGCATACCAAGTAACAGATACTATGTATCGCCTCAAGTAATCACATTTATCTTGCATCGCTTAGAACATTATTTAAATGAAAGGCAAGATTCTTATCCTTAGCATTTTTGTGTGGTCAGCTTTTCACTATATCCCAGTTTTACGTCAAAAAGACCAAGACCATTAGTGTTATCTGAAATATACACTGTATTTAAAAAAAAAAAAAAAAAGTGATTTAGCGATTGCAAGCAGAAATAATCAACTGGAAATGCACTAGCTCAGGTGTACACACGTTGAAATAACTAGAGATGAGGCTGTATTCTGTTTATCATGGCTTTTACAGATAGACTTGACTACAAAAATATCAGGAAAAGCTTACCAGAACATCTGAACTTCAATTGCGGTTAATCGGAGGGATTTTAAATGGTGTGCCGACGCTCATGCTTTTGAATGTAACTGATTAATCCTGCTCAGAGCCCTATTCCCAGTTAAAGGTCTGTGTGTGTGCTTGTTTAACCGCATTATCTCAGTTGTTTATTTTTAAAATGATTTATCTTGGTGTCATTTCACAGGGGTATGTGTACTGTGTCCAATTAATTGGCTATAAATTGCCAAGAGTGAAATATGAGTTTGAAATGCTTTATGAATGACTGCTCTAACCCAATCAATCGTGATTGCCTCAAAAAGTGGTTTGGAAAAAAAGATGGATTGTAGATAGTGATATTATTTCCATTCCATCCCCTGACATGCAGAATTTCTACCGTAGTAGTATAAATTGCCTTGGAAGTGCAATGGCTTATCGGTGGATCATTGAATTCGTGTGTGCATAGTATGCTAAAAAAAAAAAAAACACCAAAAAACCCTTTGTTTCATTGTATATCAGAACACTTTCAAATTTTGCAGCACCCCTGAAATGTTGATACACACATGACGTTGACATTAGGCAACGTTTTTCCAATGAATGATCTGTGCAGTCTATACACAATGACAACATTGAATGGCAAAACTATGATGTGTAAAGTATGTGGTGTGTGTACATGATTGACCATGTTTAGTTAGTTGGAGTGAAAACCCTGCTTTATCTTTACTGCACTCAAAATAAACCCGGTCATGTGGCAGCTGTTGGTTTGTAAAGGGAGGCTTTTAAAAACAACCAAACACATGAAACAACACAAACAGTCTCAGCTAGGTTTCATTGCTGGAGGGATAGCCAATATGTGTTTTCTTTCACCTAATGGTGCTATGAGTGGTGTGTGGTCATGATGAAAATGAAGGGGGGAAAAAAAACTTCTAAGATACTTGTTTGAAAAGATAAAACATATTTTGCATTCAGGGAGGCTGACCATTCTGCAACTGTTTGTTGTTGCTTTCTCTATGAGAGCACTCTTTATGTAAAATGGCTTACAGAAGGTCTTTCATGTTGTATTTGTGATTATAAATGATAAACTCATGGATCATTTGGGATCTGCAGAACTATTATGGATTATTCGTTGAAACTCCTACTAGAAATCTAAATCAGGTAATAAATTAAAGCAGTGCTTCTCAAATAGTGGGGCGGACTCAAAAATGCTTTGTTTTTGTCATGTGAAGTGTAATTGCAATAAAATAATAATTTTTATCTTTTTTTTTTTTTTTTTTTAGTCTCACGCGCATTGATGCACTTAGCTATTTTTTTTGTTTTAGACTAAGCTGTAACCTGTAAAAACACAATAAAAATATTTATCAATTGTTGAAAGTTTCTTTATATTGTTTTTTTCTTGTGTTAATGTTAAAGAGGAAACAGGTTTAGGTGTAATTATAAACTTTTTAAAAGATAATAATCTCATTTACAGTCAGCGTGTTGGGGGGGCAAAAAGTTTTCTCTTTCGTAGGGCTGGCTTGGCAAAATATAATTGATAGGCACTGAACAAATGGAGCAAACAATATGTTCATACTTATATAATAAATTAATACTGACTCAAATTTTAGTGACTTACCTACTTTTTTAAAATGTTGTCGTGTGCACGTATAGGATCGCCTTTAGTCACCACGCACATTTTGTCAGTGAGATAAGATACTGAAAAATATTTGGCCATGCCTCTGCCTCTGCTTGCAGTGAGTAGGATATAGAACCAGTTAATGATGTGGGTTTTTTTTTCATATTTGTTTATTCTATATGCTGTTGTAATTCCATGGCAATTGTTATCCAACAAGCTTGGGGTTTCATTAAGCAGATTTATACAAGCATTAACATGAATCAGATTGTTTTAGTTTGTTAAAAAGCCACAGTTTTTGAATGAGTGTTTGGCGTTTGTTGTACTGGAACCAATGATGATGGATGTTTTGAGACATGACAAATCATTGTTATATCGATTACAGATTACATCTTAAGTAATTATTTTGAATTTCCGCAAGCAAAATGCATACTTGAATTGTGAAATTTGATTTACTGTCTGTATTTCTCATTCACTCTGTAGAACGTTGCCAGTTGAAGGCGAAGCTGGCTGCAAGAAAAGTTGCCCATTTTAAGATCTTGTGGGTATGCCTGAGTGAGAGACTTCAGCAAAGGGTTGTAGTAGAGCTAGCTTTGTGTTCCCGGACACTACTGCCATTTGAACTACTCCTCCAATGTGGCTTTAAGTGTCTTTGCATAGTAGAGCGTTGCAAAGGAGCGATAGAATGAGTTAAATGAACAAATTCACTTTCAGAACTACCTCATTATTTACAGCAGTAGCAGTGTAAAATGTTTTGTGATATGAAAGTGTTAAAAGGAGTGAAGGTGCAGGTGGAGGAGGGTGCATGGTGCACATGCTCAGCTGTGCTGCGGCACGCATGCACAGACAGAAAATCTTGGGCAGAATTTCTGACCGTGCCAGCACTCCACTCAACTTCAGATTACGCAACAGTCTCTTTGAAAAATCCCTGCTGAATTTAGAACGAGTGAGTGAGTGAGTGAGTGAGTGAGTGAGTGAGTGAGTGAGTGAGTGAGTGAGTGAGTGAGTGTCTTTTCTTAATTTCTCCAAGAACCTAACAAAATCTCAAAGGAACTATTTAAAGAAACATCATTGCATCCATATGTATGCACAAAGTAATATTTCAGGGAAGGGATGTATGGTTAGGTATGATTCACCTGCATGAATCATATTTTGTGGACCGTTAAAATAGGTTTGGCATACGATTATTCTTACATTTTGATGCTGCAGTTATTTGACAAATGGCTTGTTTTGGTTTTATGACGACAAGGAGAGTATAATCAAGAAAAATAAAGGAATCATATACATGGAATCTGAAGTCCATCGAAAAAAATGTACGTTCCCTGTAGGTAGATCTCGACGTCACTTTGAGAAGAAAGCTACATTAAATATGATTTGTATTTTTTAAACTATTCTATAACCAACCCTTTTGTTTTCTTTCCTTGCTCATACTTCAGCATGCCAGGTGTTCCTCTCATGTGGTAGAGAAGCCCTAATAAGATTCCATGGCTTGCTTCCAGTCACGGAAGCTTTTGTGGTAAAGGCTGACTTGAAATGGCTCCCCTGACCCAAATGAAACATTCAGCTGTTAAATGTGTAGAAAGGATAGCAGAACAAAAATGAAATTCACTCATGAAGGACATTGGCCAATCATTCCACTTGCAACAGACAGAAAAAAAAAATCTTACCCCATTCAACAGGGTTGTAGGTCAGGTGTGATTAGCATTCTGGTGAAACCCATGCTACTGATTCCTGTGCAGGTAATGTGGTGTTTAGTCAATTGAAGTGTTTTAACACCTAGATTTTACAGTTGTCTCGTGACCAGCTTTTCAAAATAAAAACCGAAAAGCAAGTATAAAATAAATTCCCATCAGGAAATATTTTTGACAAATGTAATCTCTTGTAAATCTGATGACCAACGATTGTATTATTACAGTATTTTCCACACTATAAGGTGCACTGAATTAAAAGGCGCACCCTCGATTAATGACATTTTAAATCTTTTTCCACATATAAGGTGCACCGGATTATAAGGCGCACCCTCAATTAATGACATGTTTTAAAACTTTTTCAATCACAATATAGTAATACTCAAAGTAATAACAATAATAACTCAAATAATAACTCTAAACTCTCAATAGCATAATAACTCAATGTCAATATGAGCAACTTTGTTCAACTGTAAACAAACAAAAGAAACAGGTAAAGCTTACTTTATCAGTTCATTCCCCATCTACGAATCCCAATCGCAATATTGATCCATATATAAGATGCACCTGATTATAAGGCGCACCATCAGCTTTTTTTTTTTTTTTAAAGTCTTTTAGGTGCGCCTTATAGTGCGGAAAATACGGTACTTTCAATAATCCTTAATGCCTTATAGTGCGGAAAATACGGTACTTTCGATAATCCTTAATGCTTGTGTATGTTGGTTGACAGCTCAAAAACACTAAACAAGTCACCATTAGCCAGCCTTTTTTTTTTTTTTTTTTTGCTTGGTCTGTCAAATAAATTACAAAATATTTCCACGTGCCTGCTGCATAGTGCTGACGGAGTCATTGCAGTCTGGTTCTTTAAATAAGTTTTATAGTGTGTACTTGAGATGTCCTACTGTGTGAGTGGTCATTGAACTCACCTGAGCATGTGGATTTGCAAGTGTAGGGTTGAGATGATCCTGTATGAGGACCCGGAAGCTTCTTGTTCACACACAACCATGTCAAGAGTGAAGTTAAATTAGTTGGCTATAAACCAGTAAAATGACAAACCTTAGAAAATATTAAAAAAAAAGAAACCTCATGCAGAAAATACTGTAACTTTCAGTTGACGGTGGTTCGTGCGGTGCAAATAATCAAGTCAGCTACTGTGGAGTTCTAAATTAGTATCTACACTTCAGGTTAAATCAATACATCAATTTGAGTATTTCTTGATTTAGAGGCAAGCTGATTTGGGGCTTCATTAAAGATTTGCTCGTGTCTTGCGTGTTAAGGTTCTGTGTTGCTGAGTGACACATACACAAAGAACCTAGGATTAAGTGGGGACTTGTTTTCAATTTGCTATTGGCAGGTGAGTGACTGTAAAGCTATCTGAAAAACTCCAGCCAAATGGGAGTTACTCCCCCGACCCCTTGTCATCTAATTCTGAAACGTTTCTTGTATTCTCTTGTACTGAGCACCTCAACCCCCACCTTTCCAACATCCCCCTACCACTGCTATCCCATCTTTTTGCCGATCCGCCTTCATTTCCTCTTGGCTTCTATGTGTTTCAAGCAGTCTGCTCTTGTCATTTCCACTCTCCTTTCATTCCTTGCCCTGTTGCTTGTCAGAATCACTTTTATGGTGTCCGCTGAGTTCTTTGAGAGCTTTGATCTCTGATGTCAGGCTTTAGGACTTTTTATCCTCTAAAATGAACTTCGGTTTCTTATCGGATCAGTAATACTACTCAGATTACAAATTTAGCTTGTTCTTAGCAGATACCACATTAACGTGAATTGTATATTTTATACAACAGGTATCCCCGGAGGGTTAGGGGGGCAATGATATTCGCACAGTCAATTTTTTTACTCCAAGTGCTGGGGCACCTGTCTCAAAAGTCGGGCCCTAGAGTGTTTCAGCAATTTAGAACTATGTTTTCAGTCGTTGCATAGGTTTTTTCATAAAATCATACACAAAAGCACAAGAATTGCTTTGTTGCGTCTTTGATGCCATTTGGTTAACAAAAAAGAAAACAAAGTTTCTCATCTTTTTCTCTCCAGACCATCCCTGTGACAAATATAAATTTAATTATTTTTACAAAAAAAAAAAGAGCAACAAATGCAGCTAGGCCCCAATCATGCAAATGTTCTATGGTATTTGCGAATGATGATATCGTACAATTAAAAAACCTTTCAAGACCTTGGCGAAAGCAGGTTGTTTTGATATGGGCCTATAAGTACTGTGATTAAATCGGTCACTGCTTCAATATGCTGACCTGGGATTATGAAGCAGCAGGGCAGGATAGATGATGTAGATTTGGGAGAAAGCAGAGCTAGTCTGCTTTTCTTGGCTATCGTAAAGCTCCCACAGTAAGGAATCTCACCATTGTGCAGATATCGGCTAACGGCAAGCCACTCTGTAGCAGCTTCCAAAACAGTGGTCACCAACATGGTGCCCCCGGGCACTGGGTAGCCCCCGAGGATCACATGAGTAGCCCGCAGACCTTTTCTGCAAATAGTTTACGATTGATAGAACATTGTGATTTTCTAGGAATTTTACTAACAATTATGCACATATGACATATATACTGGATTACATATTACATTTGATTCACATATTTACTACACCTGTTTCTTAATTATTGTGAGAAATCAATAACATGATCAGGGTCTTCACATAAGGTGGTAGCCCTTCATTTTACTCACTCAGTACCAAAAATGTAGCGCTCGATTTCAAATAGGTTGGTGACCCCTGTTCCAAAAGCTGGTAGGCCAAAGGAGGTGATAAGTTGGCCAGTGGCAGCTGGTGGGTTTTTCAAATAGCTTGGATTTTTATACCTGGATATTTTTCAAAATATATCTATAAAACATCAGTAACAAGTAGCAGTAGTAAATGACCCCCCAATCCCAACAAGAAATCTTGATCATGTTCATCTAGTTTGCATATCTTTTCTCAAAGCTTTCTGGTTATATATATATATATATATATATATATATATATATATATATATATATATATATATATATATATATATATATATATATATATATATATATACATATATATATATATATATATATATATATAGTGTCTCATGATTGACCTTTGGTATCAAACCCAAATGTAATTTTTATTTTATCATATATTTAATCCTCAGTGTTGAGCAAAGATGAAGTAAATGACCTCCCGATCCCAGTACTTTGGGAGGATAGTGCATTTATTATCTAGCTATTGTGTGCTGTCTTATTAAACTCAACCACACATCAACATTTACCGCTGAATAAACCTGCCATAATTACTCTCCGCCATTATCTATCTCACCTCCGTGCGTGTCCTACTGCAGTGAGAAATATTCAAAAGTAGGTCAAATAGTTTTACTCAAGTCATTCCCAGAACTTCAATTTTGCAGACAAGTATGCGCCTGTTTCCATTCTGAAATTCTGAGGTTGTAGACAGTTGCATCCGGTAGTAAATCACAAAATCCAAGCACGTTGGCCAGACCAAGGGGGAAAAAAAAACAACAGATAATCCTCAAATAAAAAATACAGTTACATAATGTTATGTGTATTTCAATACTATACATTCTACTTCAAAGTTCTTCACCATAACTACAATGATGAAATGATTAAAAAATACACCCAATAAAAGTACCACGTGTAAGAAGAGAAAGATGATAACGATCGGGGTGTCGAGGCCAGAAGCCACGATCCGCACTAAGAGTCAGGGTGCACATGTGGATTTCTTCAAGCCAGTCCATCTGAAACATCTGCAAAAGTAGTCACAGCTGAATTCCTAACAGCTCGGGATCACAGCGCAATTATTTCACTGCAAATGTTTTCATTTATGTATTCCCACACTTTCACTCTGTTTTTGTTAAGATCATGGTTTGGGCTGAATTGTACGGCTGTCACCTGCTCAGGTCATTGAGGGGAGCTGAGGTTTGGAAAATAAAACTGGAAACGCTACAAAAATGCTCCCATGGCCTGGTGACAGTTCAAAGCGCTGAAGGGGGAGTTGGAGTTGCTGCCTAAATCCTCATATCAAGATTCCAAATGAAACAGTTATACCTCAAATTGTTCTTCAACTTTAGATCAGATGTTTGCCCACTGCAGGTGTCCTCTAGCTACGGTAATAATAACCCTAAATCCCACTCCCTGACAGTGTTTAAAATGTCCAGCAAAGCTTATACATAACAGCTATTCCACAGAAACTGTGAAGGTGTGCAAAAAGCAAAGGCTGGTCAGCTGCACAATATTACACTTGAACAAGTGTGGGGTATGTGTTAGCATAAGCTGTGCTACCATGCTTGAGCACATTTTGTAACAGTAGATTTGATATGGCAAGAACCTTATTAAAAATATATAATTTCCGTGTCATTCGAAAAGAGTGGTCAGGTTCCTCAAACTAATTAAGGTAACCAAAATATTATAATTTAGTTGACATTTTCAATGAAAAATGATGTATTTAAAATAATCAACAATGTATAAATGTAATTTTGCTGAACATCCTTTACATTGGTGTATTTATTCTGGATTATACTGCATTTGCTTTTGGTTTCTTGGCAGTGATTTCTCCTCTCCTTTATTTGAAGTTCCCGGTTAGTGACGTTTCCCTGGCTCTTATAAAGGCTATTTCTTTACTTAATCTTTGTGGACATTTTTAAGTGCCGTAATCACACCAATTCATGCAATTTCTGTCCAAAAATAACAGTAAAATAGTATGTGGCTGGTCAATATAACTCTAGCTAAAACCTATTTGTAATTAGCACAGTTTCCTCTATATTCGGCCACTACTTTTAATCACAGAGTTGTATATTTGTATTGGCAGATACTTTAAGAGTGTAAAGCTAAAGCTGCTGCTCGTGTGTCACAAGCACTGTTTTTGTATGGTGGAGTGTGGAGGTTCCATAGGACAAGCAAGGCCAGGACCGGGAGTAATCCATCCATTTTCTTTAGCGACTTATCTTCACTAGGGTCACCAGTTTACTGGTGCCTATCCCAGCCGTCTTCGGGCAATAACACTCTGGACTGGTTTACAGCCAATCACAGGGCGCACAGGGACAAACAACCATGCTCACTTACAATCGCACCTGGGGCAATTTGGAGAGTCCGATATCTAAAATACCTCCCATGCATGTTTTTGGAATGTGGGATTAGATCTGAGTGCCCGAAAAAGAGCCACGCCAGCACAGGAAGAACACGCAAACTCCACACAGGAAGGCTGTGGTGAGATGAAATTGAACCCAGCACCAGTGAACTGTCAAGCAGACATGTTAACCAGTATTCCACCGTGTCTCTGAGAGTAATGTAAAAAAGTAACTTCGCTTTTAAATCGTAAAGGCTAACAAATTATTGGAGGGAATCAAAAATACTAAATAAAATCCAAAAGACGAGAACAAGTGGACGTAAACAATTAACAAGCAAGACTAGTAATAGAAAAAAGATCACAATAATTTGTGAAAAATGAAAATGAAATTAAAGAAAAAAATACCATCTGGACTGAACCATATAGATTTTTGAAAAAAAAAAATTAAATTCATCCGAATGTGACTTAAGATGTTTTTGGCCCGACAATAGCACAATGATTTTTTTCTTATATTTGATAGTCCATGCCTTTTGGTTTGTTATACTTCCTTTAATATTTTTTTCCTCCAGTTTTTGCTATGACCTTGTGTTGCTACTTTTGCCCTTTGCTTTTACCAGCCTGAAACCCAAACTTTTCTTTTATTGTGATTACTGCAATGCAGAGGTTTTGTTGTCGTTATCATACTTTATGATGCCTGTTGAAACTAAATCAATTATCATTGCAATCTGCAACCTTGTCATACAAAAGTCACCTGACATAGCAACAGTTAATGAGATGAATGCCCAAGATGGACTTCGTCATCACTATTTACCGTCTGCAAAAACATGAATGGCGCCTTACCAAGTTACTAGCTACCGTGTGTATTATTTTCCTTCTGAAGGTAAAACTCTTGTTTCAATCCCTGATGTTAATCTCTTCATATTATCATAACTTTCTGGATAGTACTGTGTCACACCGCACCGAAAAACAGTTGATTGGTAATGTTGTCATACAAATAGATGAACTTTTGTGCTCCTTTAACATTTGGCCCAATAACAGATGCTTTAGTACTTTACTATTGGTATGTGAGGTAATGGGTGTGATGAGTAATGAAGTGACGGATTACAGGAGTCAGGGGGCCCCGCATCAGCAGTGTGACAGTTCTTAAGTGACATCAGCCCAAAGGGAAGAACTAATAGAGGCGTAGCAATGCCATTTGTCATGTGATGTCACCTGCCTAAATTCTTGCTCACACTCATCAGTATGATATGGAAATTCACACATAGCATTAAAGGTTACCATTTGCCTTCGATAATTTTCATGGCAGGTTTGTATATCATTGGTAAAGTGCATTTACAGACGTGTGCCTGTGAATGTCACTTGTTTGAACACATCTGCTTCATCCCAACTGACTTTACCCTTTAATTTTGTAATACACACAATTCATGAAGAAATTTAAAACAATAGAACTGCATATTCATTTCTGACATAACCACAAATAGCATAGCACAACGTATATGCATGGTTACGTGAATAAAATAATGTTGCCGTCTAGGTCATTGCAATAACATAAAATTAAAATATATATTTTCATATTCTGCATTTAACATCAAGAGTTGGATGATGTAAGAATGTCTTACATGCTAATTGAGAGGCAGTCTACCTGCTCTTACACTGGGGTGAAATGAAAGGTACAGGCGCATGCTTAGAAAATTCCCCATCCCTAGAGCCAACTTCTGCAGTCAGAAATCAAATGCGATACCAAAACCCATGGGTGGTGATCCCCTGTCATTTTAATGGCACGCCTAGCCACCAGGCACTCGCCATCTCTATCCCTGTCTCCAGAGAGGGTTCAGAGTGACCCATGAAAGTTGAGGGAGAACTTTTCTATGGCTAGTTTAGTCTATTCTAGACTAGTCTATCCATCAGTTTTCTAGAGCCCCTTATCTACATAAGGATCACAAGCTTGCTGGTGCCTATCCCAGCTGACTTCAGGCAGTAGGCGGGGGACACCCTGAAATGTTTGCCAGTCAATCGCACCGCACACAGAGACGAACAACCATTCACACACCCAATCACACCTAAGGACGATATAGTATGCCATGCATGTTTTCGGAGTGTGAGAGGAAGCCAGAGTGCCCAGAGAGAACTCAAGCAGTAATGGGTGACGATAAACAAAGATAACTAAACTCAAGCAGAGATTGAACAAGGAGTGAATGTCAGCAATAAATTTAATAAGAAATGAAGCACAACAGGAGAGAAAACAAAGTAACAACCAAGAGAAAAAACACGGCAGAATAAGAACTATACAAAATATCAACTGAAAGCACCACAACGTGGGGGTAACAAAGGTGCCGAAGAAGTACTGCCAATTGGAGTAAGGAGTCAGCGGGGAACCTTGTCGGATCAGAGGAAAGGTAACAACAAAAAGGTCTGATACTCACACGAAGATAGAACAACAAGAAGGTATAGAATGGCGAATGCAATTTAGAAGCAACTCAGAATGCAATGTAGCCATGGCCGATAATAATCTGTCAAAGTTCTCTAGATCCAGCTGCGTTTTACAAGCAGGTGGATTGCAGCTAGCTTGCAGGTGTGCATCCCAAGACTCCACCCCACTGGCCGTGACACCTGAGGCCCTGCAATGTAAAACATGACCACATGGGGGAAACACCTTGCAGGACAAAACACACGCAGGCTCCAGGAGAACGTGCAAACTCCTCACAAGAAGGCCGGAGATACAGTGGATCCCCGGGTTACAGTGCCCCTGGTTTACGTTTTTTTCATGTTGTGATGTGGAATACTGAGTTTTTTTCATCCCCTCTTTAAGTTATTTTTCCTGCTTTGCGACAAAAAGCATGTGTCATGACCCTAGAGGGTAGGCTGTGTTTGTGTTGTCTCCATCTGCAGGCGTTTTTAGGTAATCGCATTTATATTCTGTTGCCGTCAATGCCTCCATGCAACGCGTCACTACAATGCTGGTCTGCTATTGTTCGCTCTCTCCTCACGGAGATGCTGGTCCGCTATTGGTCGGCCTCACTCATTGGTAAAGCTTTGTTCTATCGTGAGTGGTTACAAAACCATATTTATAGTGCATTTTACTGCTTAATTCAAACTTGAATGGGTTAGCCATGGGTCCCAAGATTGCTAGTGATGTAAAAGAGAGAAGTAAGAAGAGGATTTATATGGAAACGAAGCTGGAGATAATCAAGAAATACAAAGCTAGCCTAGCCTAGGCTAACCTTATTAGGGAATATGGGCATAACAAGCGCCACTCATAGGCAAATAAATCCTTTCTATTTTTTTTTTTTAATTTATGATGTTGTCTGATTGTATACACGTATATTATATATACATAGCACTTACTATACTATTTTGGTACCAATTTTTAATATGTATGTACAATTTTGATGTTTTTACCTGGGGTTCTAAACGCATTAGCTATTTAACATAGATTTGGGCTGCCCTCCATACGGTGAATTCACCTTACGAGCCCAACCGCGGAACGGATTAATCTCGTAACACGTGGGCCTGCTCTAGAACTCAGGTCCCTGAACTGCGAGTTCAAAACGATCGATCGTTCTAACCACTGCGTCACCGAGCCGATCTAGTCTACTCTAGTCTATCGATATTAATTGTCCTATGGGGTCTTGAGCCGTGGTTTTTTTGATTCCTCATTTACGACTTGTTTGACTTGGCTGGAACATACCAGGGGCGTAAAGTCCCTGACAAATTCCTAGGATCATATAGACAAGCAAACCCTTCCATCACCATATTGTGGCAGAGGGTCTGCACTTGCAAACTGAAATTTCTGATTTTATGCTTTAAATTTTTTTTTTTTGTATTTTTTTTGTATTTGAGAGGCAAAAAAAAACATTGACCCAACTTCATTTACTCTAGATTCAACTATGCAACTATGCTTGTGCAGCAAAATTTGCAGAGCACTTAGTGAGATGTGTATTATGAGTGAGTTTGTACTGACTGCAAAAATGTGACCGCTACCACTTTGTAGATCAGTGTGAGTGAAACCCTGTAGTGAACCTCCGCTCAATGCGGCCAGTGTTTTATCAAAGCACAGCACTCTCATTCACAAGGGTCTGAAGCAGTTTGTGTAAACGGTTTTCATTCAGGTCCCCTTGGAGCTGGAACTTAAACTTTCTCTGTTGACAGATTGGAAGGAAATGAACAAGAGCATCATTAGTCTTGGCTACTGCTGCTCACTCTATAATGGTGAAGAAGGATGTCAACTGATCAGCACCAGAGGATTAATGATTTGGGACGTGTGAAAAGGAATACTTTACACATTTCAAAAAGTAGGCAGTAAAGGTTGTGCTCAGGCTCAAGTAAGGGTTCTGTTCAGGGTGATTGCAGGTAAAGGCCCTACTTTTCTATGTTTTGCCCTTGTGTAAAATGATGCTCTCGTGTCAAACAGTTCTTGTTCATTGTGGTAAAAAAAAAAAATGTGCAGACAGGAACAGCATTAGTTTAAGATGGACAGAAAAA
The DNA here is from genome assembly GCF_059441005.1 of Hippichthys cyanospilos. Lineage (NCBI taxonomy): Eukaryota > Metazoa > Chordata > Actinopteri > Syngnathiformes > Syngnathidae > Hippichthys > Hippichthys cyanospilos. Next base: position 8,039,055 of record NC_142371.1, read on the forward strand.
CAGAAATGTATCAATAATTTCACATTTTGAACTTTTCAGTAAAGAAACAGAAACCACAGAGTAAATCCAATGTTACATTTTCATCAGCGACATAATAATACCTCAAATTTCAAAAGTAAAATAGTATATTTAACTTATTGTGCTAAGTTTGAGTAGCTGTTGTCAAATGTTACTAGATTACAAAGCAGAAAATCTTTCTTTTTGTGGTTTCAACTAAAATAGCTCTTGGAGCTTTGAGCAGTAAACAGGCACTTCATGTTGAGTGGAGATGAGACTGGTTCAGTGAAGTGCTGATAAATGTTGGCGTGGTGCAATTCTAAATTGTTAATGAAAATGGCGCATCTCATATTATCTCATATAGATAATCTTTCTGACATAAATTGCAGTGATGTGTGGACTGGTTGCCACCAGAAATGAATCTAAGAAAAGTGAGATTTTTTTTAATGTGGAGAGACTGAGACATACTGTACCTCTAGAGAATGTCACAATAATCCAAAACTGATAGACTGCTTCGACCATCTGTTTCAATTAAAACTTTGTTCCGCTATAGATAACATTCTGTTTTCATTTACGACTCGAGTCCCATTGTTCACAGCGGAGAGACGTTCAAAAAACTTGGTTTTATCGTGAATCTGGGAGATATGGTTATGGATTTGGTTCTCCAGGTAGACCGCTTTGAGAAAAGAAATCAGATAGAATAAAGACCAAAATTTTAGTTTCGGACTCTTCTCTGGAACAAGCCATCCAAGAGGACCCTCATGGCACCATCCATTTGATGGTGAACCAAAAAGAAGCCTGAGAGACAAACAAGAAATCGCTGGTGCCACTACTAAAACAGCAAAATGTTGCCCTAAGACAAACAGTATCATAAAAAAAAGTTGTTGTTTTTTTAAAGATTGGGTATTTGGAAGAATCTGGAAAGTGGGTTAGCAGTGTGACTGAAACTGACATCACGTGCTTGCATGTGTAGCTGGCTAACTATTCCTGGTTAGTGGAAATATTGAACCACAGTTTAAAAAAAAAATGTTACCGTTGAGTGAGTGCCGGATTTGTGCATTGCTGTTGAAACTGTAAAGATCGAGAGATGGACACTCTGGCAGCAGAGATATTTCACAGGTGGCTGTAAGAAACCCAAGACTTGGCTGGACAAACACTCCAAAGCTGAATTAGTAAATCTGACACAGTAAATCCTTCTTTTGCTGTATTTCTGCCCTGTAGTGTTCCAAATGGAAACTTCAGTTCTACCAGAATAGTAATGAGTCTCATTGGATTGTTGGGATCCAAGACAAATGTATGACAAATTAAAATGATTTAATACATAATATAATACGGGTTTTGCAGCAGTCCCCAACTATGCAATTCGGCCAATTTATTTTGTGTATTGTAAACAGACTAAAAGGAGAGCGAGGGTACAATCACACTGGGCCAGTTCAATCATCCATGAATCACATTTCCTGCTCCTCAGTGGTCCACACAAACACTGCGCTGGAGTGATTCATGCTTTACCACATTTATGTGCGACATCACTTTATGTTACCACATTTGCAAATGACATAAGTATTATTTTGGATCCGGGGTTTGATGAACAATATGCATAGAGTACCAGCCAACATGTTGGCAACACCCTCTGATTCTCTGTTTTTTCATTACTTAAAAAACTACCGAATTGAAGATTAAAGATGAAGTCATCACCATTACAAAGAGATATTGCAGCAATATGTTAGAAAATAAAGTAATATTATCATATAAAAACACACAATGTGTTGTATATATTATATATATTTACTTTCTTTTTCCTCCAGATAATACCTTTACACATCTTAGTATTTTTTTCAGTCTGCTATAGGATGTGGATGATGCATTATGACCTGAAATGATTTTCAGTTCACAGCTGTGCATACATATGGTATGGTTGTGAGTACAACATGTGTCACCCCGCTCGTGTGAAAACATCTGTCTAGCCTCAGTACATGCAAGTATCATTCACGGGGGGTTGTTGGGCTGCTACTGTGCTTGGCTGCTGTCATTCTGTGAAAGTCTTCTGGTGTTGGAGCTTTGCCACTTATACTGACACTTTTAGCTAGACTCAACTTGAAGGAAACTTCAAAGTTGAGGACTACAGAAATGTTAACGTTATCTCAAGCAAGTTTGACATAAAAAGCATGAAGCATGTCCTGCAAGAATCCTGTTTTATCAAAACATTGTTTATCGGTGTTTAGCAAATGCATTGAATGCAACAAGTCATACCACATGCTGTCTGCATAAAAAGAATGGATAGTAAAATTATGTTCATGTTTCTTCAGTGGTTAATACAGCAGTCTTAATGCTATTTTAATAGTTATCGTTAACCAATGTTTAAACATTTTTATTGACTGAGATTATATATACTTGCGTTTTTGAACTGTAAAAAATTTTAAAGGTTGAATTATACACTGTTAAATTATGACGTCTCAAAGAGCCCTCATCAGCAGCGATGTCATTTTTGGTATAAATAGGATAACCTCAGTTTGAAATTCTATATTCACTCCAAAAGGGTAAAACACATGTCTCATGAAATCAAAAGACACGTCCGTAACGCATATATATCCGGTTTACGAGATGAATCCGTTGTGTCTTCCAAACACTGCTGAATCTGTCCATTTTCTGCGTTTCAGATGTTATTTCTCCCACTCTCTTCAACCCGTACTTCAGGCGGCTAATGTTTGATGTTTCCTCCATGGAGAAGAATGCCTCCAATCTGGTGAAAGCTGAGCTGAGAATCTTTCGTCTTCAAAATCCTAGTGCAAGAGTACCTGAGCAGCGCATTGAGCTATACCAGGTAATAGAGCTGATGAACAAAAAGTTACTCATTTGAAAAACCCACAGTAAATTTAAATAAAATGCAAATAAATGTGTTCTATCACAGCAATTTCTAAAAATATTATTTTATGTAATGAAGTAATTTCTAATTACGTATATTACATTAAGGTGCTGCTCAGACAGGAGGCCGCCATGATTCTTTGGAAAGCCGAAGGAAATAAACTGTAACCGGAATTCAAATTGCTTATTGGATGACAGTTTGCATCTTATATGTAGCGGAGCGAGTTTCTGGTTGACAAGGGTCAAAGGATTGCTGGTTCCTGTCCCCGCTGACTTCGGGCAGTAGGCGCAGGACACCCTGAACTGGTTGCCAGCCAATTGCAGGACATACAGAGACGAACAAGCATTCAATCACCCACTCACACCTAAGAAAGTCGGAGTGCAAACGCCACACAGGAAGGCCGGAGCCAGCTGGTTCTGAACTCGGGTTCCTGAAATGTGAGGCGGATGTGCTAACCACTTCTTCAACGAGCCACCCAGGCATGGAAGTATTGTGGTTAAATCTGTATGAAACGGTATATAAGGAGCAGAAGATCTGCTCCACCACTCAAAACTTGCCTGCATGAGAGTAGATTAGCTCTTTGTATGTAAGCAATCCAACACTGTACAATTCATTCATTTTCAGCAAAGAAAAGAAAATTAGATCGGGGATTTGATTCTGCAGTCACTCAGAGCTGGCTGTCGGTCAGATTGTCTGCACCAGCCGCTTTCCATGCTCTGTTTATATCCAGACAAGGGGATGACAGCAAGGCTAAACACAGGGAGATTCTCACGAAAACATAGCGCCTGTAAATGTGCAAGGGAGGAAGGGACCGGCCGGTACAAAGAGGGAGACCTGATAACATCCACCTTACTCACATTTATCACACTCACACACACACACACACACACACACACACTTTCACAAACACCCACGCAGACATAGATATGGACACTCACTCGTGTCAACATATACATATCAAAACACAACACTTATTCTAGACATGTTTAAAAATATACGATGCCCTGAAATGCTTTTAAAGACTTTGCTGTGATGAATAAAGTATGTTGAAGTTGTTTCCAAGGTAGAAAATCAATCAATCAATCAAATTTTATTTATATAGCCCTAAATCACCGAAGTCTCAAAGGGCTTCACAGATGAAAAGAGGTCATGTGGAGACCTCTTTCGAGAAAAGTAGTCGTACAGAGACATCTTTTCAGTATAAGGTACACAACAGCATCCCCTGTCAAAGCTCCCAGAAGGGGAAGGAAAAACTCAGAAACCCCAGTTTGGGGAAAATCAGAAACCTCCAGAAGGGACCACAGGTGGGAGGAGCCCCCTTCCAGGCCCACAGGTTGAAGTGGATGCTGCATGTACCAAACACAGAAACAATATAAATTACAGAAAACATGTTGTGCTATATAGTGCAGTGATGTCTTGACAGCAGGCAAAGCCATTCGGCAGGAACCATCCCATGGAGGCGGTCAAGTCAACCCTCACCATCTAGCTAGCCCCCTCTTGAAAGCTTGATAGAGCAGACAAAACAACGAATGCAAAGAAAATTATTTAATTGCATGGATTATTTATTCATTACAATTATTTCTCATTTTATGTATATAATGCATGTCAAGAAATGTCACAAAATGCCATTTACTGTCACCATATTTGAAAGAAGTATATTAAGTTCTATATCATAAATATTCAATATGTCCATCTTGCAATAATGAATATAAAAAGGGTTAAAAAATGTTTCTTATTTTTAGTGACATTAACCATTATTTCTTTTTTAATACAATAATGCCATCTGGTATTTTGTGATTCTCAATCAGAGTTTGATCAGACAAACCAAGAGAAAGCAAACTTTTTTTTTAAGCAATAAAAATGTATTCATATAAACTTATTAGCCCCAGGTAAAAAAGGAATCTCTGTCAATGCTACAGGAGTTGTGTTTAACACATTAGTTTGAAAAGAGCCAACCCAAACATACAGCTCTGAAGGACAGGACAGCAGAGTAATAATAGAGGCCTATCTGCCATCTGGCTCCGCTCTTGCTCATGGGCAATCGATCAAATAAGAGAGAGAGAGAGAGCTCAATTAATCCTTTCACAATCATGCAATACAATTTCGCTAGCGTGTTTCTAATTTTTATACACATATGGAATGTGGACAAAAAGATTTTTTTTTTCAGTTGGTTGTGTATTTATGTGTACACTATGCCACACAACGAAACAGTTCTTTTTCAAAGCATGTACATATTTTTCCTGAGTTTAATTTAATACATAATTTATTTACATTTTTTCAAACCAATTTTGTAAAATTATGCCTATTGCCAAAGTAGCCCACATCTATACATGAATGCTTTTGTGCAGGTATTGTTAAGATTTTGATTGTAGCTTTTGGTGCAAATCTAATGTCCTATCATGTTTTGACTGTGCTCAGATTTTAGCACATAAAGACCTGACATCCCCAACTCAACGATACATTGACAGCCGAGTGGTACGAACGCAAACAGAGGGCGAGTGGCTGACCTTTGATGTGACAGAGGCTGTGAGTGAATGGATGAACCACAGAGGTGAGTGCAATCAACACACATTCATTATTGGATGTAGAACACTGTATTGCTGAATGTGATATGTATTTCTCCTCAGATAGAAACAGCGGATTCAAGCTCAGCCTACATTGTCCATGCTGCACTTTTGTTCCATCGAATAACTACATAATTCCCAACAAGACTGAGGAGCTGGAGGCACGGTTTGCAGGTTATTTGACCTGAAAGCGGCATAAACAATGTTATGTTACGATTAATGATGGGTACGTTCTAATCTGTTGCAGCCCATTGAGGACAATTTGGTTCGTATTTGTCTTCTAGGTATTGATGACAGCTTCATCAGCGGAGGTGATCTCAAAGCATTTAAGAGGCTGCGACACAATACTCGGGCTCCACACCTTCTAATCATGCTGTTGCCCTCGTACCGATTGGAGTCTCCGTTTCACCACAAATCGCATCGGACAAAGAGAGCCCTGGATGCCGCTTATTGCTCCAGGTAACAGTCGGCCTTACACACAGAAAAACTATTATATGAAATTGCCATTTTGACAAACTGCCTGCTTAGACAAGTAAAATATGTATTGTCTGACTTAGGGATGCACCAAATTTTCAGTCAAAAATGGCAAAATACTGCATTTTTCTTTTGGGCCCAAAATAGAGTAAAAACCGAAACAATACGTCCGAAAATGAAGGTTGCAAAATGATGCAATCTCCTACAAGCACACAGAAGAAGGAGAGGAGTGCTACTTAATAGGCAACTGGTTTAAAAAAAAAAATAGAATTGCCGAGCTTCTATTTCTTCGGGACTGCGGGCGAGCCATAAAAAGATCTCCCAAGAAACACGAGATGAATCAAGTCACACACTAACAACATGTTGTGAAGGCCAACTTCAAAATAAACACACTAAATAATAATACATGGATGACAATGCAACAGACATGACGTTTTTTTTTTTGTTGGCTTCATGTTAGCAACGTCTTTGCGAATCTGTTTCCTTGCCATCACATTACGTCTCTACCAACATCAACACTTTGATTAAAATACTAATCATCATCATCATCATCATCATCATCATCATCATCATCATCATCATATTCAATCTAAAACCTGACATATATAGGAGCCGTAAAACACACCTTTTCAATATCATGTAAAATTTGGTGCACTCTCAGGCTGGTTGAAACCTTCAAAAGTATTTATTAATATGAATGATGAAAACTTAAAGGATACTGTCTTCCATTCTAGTGATTGATAGATCATTTAAAACAAAAATCATTTACAGACATGTGCCAGATGCTCTATGGGACGTTACAGTCTGTTTCCAAAGTTGATTGGATGTGAATTTTTTTCATGGTTATCTTTGGTTTCGGCCAAACATTTTTATTTTGGTGTATCGCTATTTTGAATATTATATCATTTACTATTTAAATGTTGTGTTTCCCTGCAGGAGTGTCTTTTGAGCTTTTGCATGCATAGTCCATGTTGTTTGCTAAATCGGGTTGTCACTGCTCTGCCACTTTTAAATATTCCTTGACCAGTTTAAATTCCCAACAGATCTTTAAGAGGCACATTGAAGGGTTAAGTTAACTTTTTAGTTGCTTGTAATGGTATTAGTGATGTGTTGGGTATTTACGTGTTTGTGGAGAGCCCACACACTAATCAGTAAAATCACTGAAGATGATGTGTTACTGTCTAAATGGAAAATAAAATGTATCTTTAGCTGTCATTATGGGGACTTTTCTGCACTTTTGGATTCGGACTTATGGGTTTTTATTTTTTATTTGTTTTGCACCTACTCTACAAGTAGATACCCTTTAGCAGGGTCACTAGTCTTCATGGAAACCAACAAACAGGAGTGTTGAATTGTGTCTAATGACAAAGGACCGCCTCTTTAAAACTGGCTGATTTCAGTGGGGCTTGAAAGAGAGATAAAAAAGTCTTAATCCTTGGAGTAGTTTGACAAACGTATGTGACATGTTATCACTAAATCCCTTGGTAACTTTTTTTTTTTTTTTTTAGATTTAATTGTATTTATTTATTTACCTTTAAGGTTTCACGTTTTACTGGGGCATGGAGCTGACAATGTGGTGTAAACTACTTGGTGGCTAAGTGCTATAAACATAGTATCCCCCGCAATGTTTTTTTTTTTTTTTTTTTTAATTACAAAGCATGTCTGCAGCGAATGATTTCTGTTATGCATTTTTTTCCATAAATACCACAGGGTATGCGCAACTCAAAACAATGAAACGCCAAGCGGAAATTGTACATTCCAAACGTATGTGTAAATATGTACATACTTGCAAACTCATTTGAATGTATTTGGAAATATGTTCGACTGTATATTAATATGTTTAAATGTCTTTTCCAGTGCAAATGTTTACTCAGAATTGATAGCGCGTCACCTCTGCAACGGTTTTTTTACTTATTGACAAATATTAAAGTCTGTTCAATATGGAGAATTAGAGTAAAATACATTTCGGGGTTTTTTTTTTGAGGAAAACTGGTCCCCGTCCTAAAATATTCCCTTTATATCACTTTAATTGTAGTCACATAAGAGCAGAACTCTGTAAGATTGTCACCTCTCAGCTTCTTCTTTATTAAATGTAGAAATGTTCAAGACAACTGCTGTTTAAGGACCTTATACATCGACTTCAAGAAAGACCTTGGCTGGAGGTGGATTCATGAGCCGAAGGGCTATGAGGCCAACTTTTGTGCTGGAGCCTGTCCTTATCTATGGAGTGCTGACACACAGCATGCCAAGGTACATAAGGTTTACAAGGCATAATAGTTGAGAGAATTCAAGTGTGAGAAGAATGTGGGCAGCAGTAGATTTAAAACTACGCACTATAACCATTTGAATGTTATTGTTGTGTTTCCAGGTATTAGGCCTTTATAACACCATTAACCCTGATGCATCAGCTTCCCCCTGCTGTGTGTCGCAGGACCTGGAACCCCTCACCATCCTCTACTATATCGGCAAGACGCCAAAAATAGAACAGCTCTCCAATATGAAGGTCAAGTCTTGCAAGTGCAGCTAGAAACTAAGCCACCACAAGCCACCCCCACCTTCTTTCGCACAATAACGCACACACACACGCACACAAATTGCAGCCGTGCTATCTCTTCTATTTTCACTCACACAGTCCAGTGTCATGTGTTCAACATTAGAGGTACTGAACAAATAAACCTCATTCCAATATGGCATTGCAATGCTCTTTACAAATACACTACACAGACTACAAGACTGTGACACAATGTGCCTTTTTTTCCCCTGTGCTGTTTAACAGACAGCAAATCTGGCTCCTGAGTGAATATTTTGATGATGTACATTAGCCAACGTTGAAGTGTGCCTTCAGTTTGTGGTGCCCTGCTAGGCTTTCCAAGCCCCTGTCAGCTATCAGATGTCACTATTCAACCTGTCATATCCAATCAAGCCACTTTCTACTTTGGAAGGGTAACAGTGTAGTTATTTTGGTGCTAAGAGAGTTAGGTTGGTGTATTGTTCCCATCCAGCTGAACAAAAGCTTAGGGAATAAAGAAATCCCTAGTATTTTTTTTTGGTATTGACAACCTTGATATGAATGACATATTCATACAAGACATAGGCAATGGAGATCCCGTTTTAGTGAGATTACTCAAGGCCTTGTTTAGACTGCCAGCCAAAATCCAAATTTTAGCCCACGCAGACCGAAACAGCACATGAAATCCATTTTTTGTAGGTTGGATTGAGCACACATTCGGAAGTAGTAGGAAGTAGTAGTTTTTTAAAGGATCTTCACTGGATATGTCTTAGCCTGAACGACTCGAAACACAGAGATCGGCTTTGACTGTCCATGACCTCACTTTACGAGAGGCATCGGCTTGAAGGGTTGAAGCCATGGTAATACGCAGCGGTGAGCATTTGACATTTTTTTTTGCTGGTCCATCAGTCGTCTTAACCTCGGCCCCACTTCCATCAGCCATTTTTTCAAGCCACAAATTTTAACTATCAGTCCGTCACTCCCTTAGCCAAACATCGGTCTGTCACTCAATCTTATCATCGTCATCATTCCCCGCTGGCATCCTAAAAATAAAAACAATTAAACCTCTGCACACACACTATTAAAAAGTATTCACTGACCACTCACAGTACAAACTCTAATACGTACATAGGACAGCTCCTTCAAATCCAAACAAAAAACGCAATGACTAGTATGTGAGTACATTGCGGCAGGACGTGGAAACATTTGATAATTTATTTGACATACCAAAATCAGAACGGCCGAATGTAAACTCAGATGATGGGTTAAGTAATTGATTTTATTACAAGAGTAACTGCATCAGCACACCATCGGTCCCACACTAAACGCTCTGTCTAGGCCCACAGTGCGCCAGTGCGTAAAATAGGACATCCGCTCTCAGAGTAGTGCGCAGTTGTCAGAGCAAATTTTTACATCACGCTTTAGTTTTTGTTGCCACTGTCACAATTATACAACTTCAAACACTGCATGTGATTGAAGACATAAACCTGTCAAATGGGTCAACAGTGGCCCAGTCTGAACAGGGCCAGATCAAATTTGGACATCTGCTAAAAACTGTGTGGACAACTGTGTGGACAGTCAGCACCAAAAATCAAATTTGAAGAAAAATCCGACTGAAATCAAATACTTGTTCCACCTGTCCTTATATGTCACTGACATCAATGAACACATATATATTCATAAAGACTATGTACATGAATACATTCAACATTTTTGGTCAGAAAAAGTGGAATTGAATGATACTTCCAGCTGTCAAGGAACATTTGTATGCCAAGGCACTCTCATTGTTTGTGAATAACCATCCTATAACTTTGGCATATGTTGATGACATTAATGTTTTTACAGCAGCAATACTGCCTACAGGTGGTTGAATAAATGAATCAGGAAAACTCTGGTAGAAAAAAAATGTATTATTGTTGCTAATCAAAAATAATATTGTCTTAATATAATGTCATAACACAATATTGATTGCCATCATTACAATGTGCAAGTGGACATGCCTTTTTTGTCCATTTGCCTTCTATAGAAGGCCCAGTCAACATGATCATCACCTCACATGAACATCACCTCACGCACTTGTCACACGAGACAGATTATGGCAAACACTGGAAGTTTATGTGATAAGTGTCTATATGTGAATCGAGTTCTGAAAATGACACAGATACGCCCTGAATCCCCATCTGTCTTTTTCGCTTTCCCACATTCAGTCACATTACATCCTCATTTGGATTTGTCTTTGTTTTGTATCGTTTGCATTTTTAATGAATTCATTGTTTTGTTATTTAAGATGTTCTAAACTTTGAATATATTCGCGAAGTGGACAGCTAACCTTGCATTGTGGAAATGCAACCTCTTCCAACTTTTGTATTGTTCAGGTGCTCTATTAAAGAATGTTTTTGTCGTAAATTGTTAATCTTTTGGAAATAACTGCTGTCGGCTTATTTGGTGTACGGATATGCAACTTTTACTCATGTTCCAGAATCACAGCTTGATTTCCAAACCTTTTTTTCCAACACGGTTGACTTTATACTTTATAATACAGTATGTTTATCATAAAAACACGATAGTCAACATCGGTTTGCAAGCCCTGAAGCCCCGTTCCTGCAGTAAATAGACGTCTCTATTCTGACAGGGCCATGTTGGCCCGTGCGGACCCAGTGCATCTCCCAAAAAAGGCTAATGACATCAGGTTTACTGCAGCTTCCTCATGACTGAGAAAAAGACTGTTTCATACAACAGATATTTCAGGCCACTGATGGGAGGGAGCATGTTGATAACATGGGCATTAAAACATTCATTGTGATGCATGGTCAACGTCTAATGTTGGCAGTGTGACAACCGTCTACCAGTTGTACAAAGCTACTGAAAGTCCTACCATTCACAGTTTGAGATCATGTGAGCAGAGATTATTTTACCTGACAATTACTGACATATTCTTGGTTCCATGGTTCCAAGAATTTTTGTTTGTTTGTTTGTTTTCTCACTTCTATTTTCTGGGGGGAAAAAAGAGCATTGCTTATTCATGTCTTCTTGGATGTCACTTTGAAATATGGCAAATTGGAGGACAAGCCCATCAAAAAACGGTCAAAACAAAAGAAAAAAATGGCAAATTCCAGGATCAAATACAAATGCTTTCAATAGGAATTAATAGGTACATACAAAAAAATTACAGAAATAAATTGTATACGTACATAAATTGGAAATTTGCAAATTGGTGGAGAACTTCATTGTACAACTGGAGTGACTTGCGAATTTTCTACTTTGAATATTCAGTTGTCATTGGATAAATATTTATTCTAGTGAAGTTGTTTTTTGTTTTGTTTTGTTCTGTTTTGTTTCAAATTAAAGCACTTATTTAATGGTCTCTATTCACAAATAGTTTGAAAATATTGTTTTTGTATTTTACTTGTTCTTCTAAACAGAAAAACATATTGGTTGAATCTTATATAATGTTACAAACGCAGCTTAAATATGCATATAAAAAAGTGAAGTCCATTCGAAAGTCCTCATTTTTGTTCGACAAACGATGATACCTCACAAATTCAAAGTGTCTGCATTAAGGCAGAGAACAATTCTAGATCAAGTGGTCTGATGAATTTGTTTAGCATTGCATACTGTATGTATTGTATGTACTGCGTTTGAATGAGCAATGAAAAATGTCCACTTCGTTTGCATCCATTATCATTATTCTTGAGGAAATTTGAAAGTGTTTTTTTCCAAATTCCTGCCAGGAATTAACATGGACATTTAACATAATTTGGCTCACGCCTTTGCAAACCAGCAAATCATCTAAAATGATCTAAATGTGGCTGTCTGCTAAGCAACATACAGTATTATTTTGCAACCAACAACCGAAATGGGTCAGTATTGGTAAGTCCCTTTCTTCCAATCTTCTGAATTAAAACTCAAAATTAAAATGTTCTTGGGAATATCTTATCTCTTTTAAAGAAGCAAATATGAATAAAGTTAATCTGCATTCCCAGAATGAAAAAATATGGATGTGATGTGTTTTCACAAAACCAGGCGTATGTCACGAAGATAAGATTTGAGCTATTGACAAAAACACACATTTTCGACAGAGTTGCGCATTTGGGGATTCCTACAAAAACAACCTCTTTCATTTCCCAATAGCTAATCAATTCTAATCAGAGTTTATGAAGATAAGTGTTTAATAATAAGCATTTTTGCTCAGGTGTTTTTGTCCGACTAGCTAGCTAGATTGTTCCCGTGAAGCTGAATCCTGGAGTACCCCGTCTCAAACGCCATTTCATAAATCATTTATATAAATAGACATAGTAACTAATAAAAGTTGAAAACACTATGAAGTGACCCTTGACCACAACAACCAACAGAAGCCAGATGCACATACAACTATGTGAAATACTGTACTTACACGACTGTACATTTATGCGGCTAAGCTGCACTTGCTCTTTCTTATAGATCATCACGTCATCGGAACATAGGCGAATAAGTCAAATACAAGTCATCATCAGTATCTCTTTTCTTTTATACTTTTAATTTAATACTTTCATTCATACATTTAAGCATGTTGCGTTGAAATGCCTTTTGAGTAATAATTTACTCTAATGATGTAATGTAAATAACGTAATGTTTTGATCGCTCCTTGATGGTGTCGTTCTAGTGACGCTGATGGCACATCACGTAGACCTACATCACTGACGAATCAGTCTGCGGCATGGTAGAGCTAAAACCACAAGTTTCCAACTCAATCCTCATTAGGAGAGATAAAGTGTAAATAACAGTTCTGAATTCTGAAATTTGAAGATGAAAACAGGATTCTGATGGTCACTCCAAAGCCAAATTCTATATCCCTGTATGTCACTTTGAAGTGGGGTAACATGGAGGGCATTAAGCAAGTTACAAGTTGTGCATATTTGGAGGGGCATATTTGTGCATATTTACTTCATAAATATTGAAGTGTTGATTTCATACTTATGAATCACGTCAAGTTTGAAAAAATTGGCATAAAAATATTATTTTCTTTATGTAGCCAAATGCATTTTAGATATAATATCCATGATAAAACCTTCTGATCATCAGTAAGGCCTACCAAATTGTAAACCTTTATTTTAATATACTCAAGAATCTTAAACCAAATTTTCCATTGCAAAAATGTGACATTAAAAATCCTACACACATACGCACACACACGTAGCAACATTAAAACAAGCAAACTTTGTCAGAGGATGCCACAAGAACTTAATTGCAAGCTTAATGGAACATTGTCTTGGAATTGAGGCCAAAGAATCATTTCTGCCGAATTTCATCTATTGAGATGTCAAACCTCCCAGATTATTTGTATTCAAATCTTAAATTATGTCCCTCACAGCAATTTGAATTTTGTTACCAGTGGCCATTCAACACTTCCTAAAAGGGTTGGGTTAATATTTTTTTCCAAAGGTACTGGTCGCTATGGGCATTTTAAATTTGATTGTGCTAAAATACTAAATGCAATGTTCTCAAAACTAGGGAGTTCAACTTGGCAACATTGGAGTTAAGTGTAGATTTAGGGTATATCAGAGACTGATTTTGTGAAAATGCATCATATATGAATTATTATTATTATTATTATTATTATTATTATTATTATTATTATTATTATTATTATTATTATTATTATTATTATTATTATCTTACAATAATGTTATTACAAAGGCTTGCTGTGCTTCTTCCAATAGAAAGCATTTGTTTCACTCACACCTGTCTGTTGTTAGCTTTTACAACCAATTGCACTGATGCTTTCATTTTTTTGTCTTCAGTATTTTGGAAAAAAAATATGTCTTTTATAGTTTGTTAAACCCCTAACCCCACCTTCATCAGACGGGGAGTGTCGATGACCAGCTCAATGAGGCAATTAGTACCTGACTTGCAAAAAAAAAGACTTCTACGTGCCTTTTTTTAGTCATGGTAGTGACGTTGTTTTTCATGTGGTTTTTTTTAATGATGCAATTGTGACCCACTATATATTACTCTAGTGGTAAATAAATTATTTATGTTTAAAAAAATCCACTTTTGTGTCTCATTATTTATAGAGAAATCTGTATGCCGCTGCACCATCTTTTATTTACTGCAGAAGAGAAATTCATTTGGTTGCAATCATTTTAATACATCACCGTACCTACTACTGCTACATTTTCATGTCCATATTTTGCACAAAAGTAAGCAGAAAAATTCAAAACAACGTTTGCAGTTCAGTTAATCATTTTTGTTGGCCTCCATCATTCTAACCTCAGTATGAACAGCACACAACACATTTTCCTTCTGCCAATCTCTGATTGAAACTGCAGTTAGGTTTTGACAAACGTGATGGCTTGATACCTCACAAATCAAAGTTACATGCCAATGCTGGAAGTTGCAATCGGTTGCTTAGCCATACAAGTGAGACAAATATAGTGGCATGGTTTACAGAAGAGTAAATGATAGCAAATAAATCTGTAGCTAAGCATTCAGACATGTTATGTCGTATTCATATTTTCCATGTTTATATTCCCATTTGTTCTGGGAGAAAGTACAATATGGAAACTTCTTTTTTAAAGCAGCATCTTGGTAAGAAACAAATCAAATGCGTCCCAGTATGAGTCAGTTGTCACAACACAGTATTTAGTTTAGTACAATCATACTAAAAAGTGGTCATTTGGGGGATTTTTTTGTTGTTGTTTTTTTAAATACCAACCATTGTGGACTCTTCACTGGTCCTGTCCTTTGCCCCAATCACTCAGCTTAATCACCTTGAATAAAACACACATTAAATAATGAAAATTAAATGTCATAATAACAATATTTACTAATGTATGTTTTTATGTTTTTAGATGAGCAGTGTACTCAGCCGATGAGTAAAATGATTCAACTTTTATTTTATGACGTACCTCTACTTTTAGGTGTTCAGCTGTTTAACCCATAGACCAGGGGTAGGCAAAGAGGAAAATGCATATATATGGACAAGGAGGAAAATGATTATATATGGACTGTTTTCGGCACAAAGTTCAAAAGTCATCAATCTGTGACTGTACTGAGGGTGACATTGCTCCTGAAAATGCATATCTGCAAAGGCACTAATACAAGTGTCAACGTCCTCCATGAGTTCAGCATTGTTCATTTTAATCATCCCATCTCTATCTCCTATACCCTGCTTTCCTCTAGCCCTTCCGCTCTTTCTTTATCCCGCTTTTACTGATAAACAGGCAGAACAGCGGAAAGCTTGCCGCTCAGGAAACCATTGTGGTTCAGTGAGGGGGAACTTTTCAACTTGAGACAGGAAATTCTTGTTAATCCAAGTGTCTTTATGAGGGTTTTCAGAGTAAGACAATAATATATATTGTTTTCTTGTTTTGACCCCAGACAACTTATACAGGTAAAAAAACAAATCGTTCTGTGACCATGTCTTTGGAGAGAAATCGTTAGCTTAATTTGGAAAAATTAACTATGATTGCAGTTTAGCCCATGAAGTTTTCTCAAGTGAAAAAATCTGAACGTGTGTTATTGTATATACTAAATAAAACTTTGAATACACTTCTGCTTTGGCCATGTTTCATGTTTTTACGCCTGTTTTATATATATATATATATATATATATATATATATATATATATATATATATATATATATATATATATATATATATATATATATATATGTGTGTGTATAGAATTCCATCTCCTGTACTAAAATATATGCTGATAAATGTGAATGTTCTCTCAAATATCCCAAAGCAGGCCTTCTATACAGGTAGTTAATTAAATGCTTGATTTAGCTTTAAAAGAGTTGTGGGTGTGGGCACCTTTGTTAATATAACAGACATGTTCTTGCATGAATGTCCACCAGAAATGTTGCCTGTTAATTTATTTTTTCTTTTCTCCGCCATGAGCCATCTCTAAAGGTGTTTGAAGGAATTAGGCCCCATATATATCTCCCTACAACCGCAAACCACATTGAACCACACCAGCTTGGAACCTCCGCATCCAGCATTTTCACTACCAAAAGCATCTGAAACTAACCGCCACGACAGCTGCTGCAACAATCAGTTTGCAAAACCTAAGACTCCTGTACAAACCAAAGGTAGTCCTCATCGAGGTCTCAACCTGACTGCTGTTTGTCGTCTGAGGTCTTGCTGGGAAATTCTCAATGGTGTTTGGCCCGTTGGAGGCATGTTTACATTATAAATGAATCCCGGTTTTCTCTTTCCAGGGTAGATGGTAGACAATGTGGCATCATGCGAATGAATTGTTTTTTCACGCCAATATACAAGCCTCAGATGGAAATAGTTTGTCTTTTAAATGCAAGGAGATATTGTGACTGTCGTGCCATTCATCCTCATGATGTTTGGCTCTATGTGACAAAGATCCGTTTAGAATTCCTAGAAGATGAAAGCATCCTAGGTTGTGGCATGGCAAGCATGCTCAGCATACATGACACCCATCCAGCATTTTGGGAATGCTTTGGATCGACATATACAGCAGTGATTTACAGCAGAGACAGCCCGAGCCTTTCCCCCATCCTCCCCCACCAGTAAAACTATATATTTTAAAGTACCCTTATATTGTGGCCAGTCTTCGGAACGTTTGTGCAACAACCATGCTATTTAATCACATCTTGATATGCCATACTGTGCGGCGGATGGATTATCTCAGCTCATTTACAGAGGTGTGTTCAGTAGTTAAGTTAAATACACTTATTGTGTACATGAAAAAAAAGTTTTACATCTTCATGAAAGATGAGAAAAAAACATGTATATTTCTTTTCAGTGTATTTACCTTTAAAATGCACCATATAAACGTTATGCATACCTGCATTCATGTGCTCACCCCTGTTATGGCGTAGGCTTCAGCCACAGCACACACTGATGGACAAGAACAGTTGTATTTCCAGGCTGCAAATCAAGGATTACACAGACAACGCTCCATTCAAAAAGGTGGTTCAGCCCATGGGGGTAGTTAAGCATTCTTCATTTTACTCTCGCTGCTCTCACGTAACCATGCCCATTCAACACTGCCTTGAGTCTTGAGACGAAGTCATGCATTTGCTCAGATCTTTTAATCACCCCATTCAGTCAGGCACCAGGCAGTCTGCTTTTTTGCAGCATTGATTTCTTTACTTCTGTCTTTGGAACTGTATGGCACCACTATCGACGACTTTCGACCTCAAAAAGATTTTTACTAATCCCTGCATTGCCATATGATCTTGGTGCATGATTAAAATCAACAATTCTTCAAGGAAAATAAAATCTAATCCCCCCCCTTATGTGACAATGATTTAAACATTTGCACATGTAGATAAACCATAAGATAGTAGCACCCAAACTTTATTGACCTTCACATAAAGGTTTTATTGTAGTTTATTTTGTTTTTATTGGGGGTGCAAACCCTCTCACGTACAAATAACAAACAAATACAGTTTGCAATAGTAAAGACTGTAGTTGCACTCGTTTCTCAATGGCCGCATGTTTCTTTTATCCACCCAAATCATCGTTTGTTATCCTGGGTCTCTACGACCTTCCTGTCTTTAAAAAAAAATAAAAAATCAGGTGGGCAAAGCCTAAAGTTGGACCATTAGACTTGCCAATCTTACAATAGCAGACGTCATCAGAATCCACCTAAGCCCTTCAAGACATTGTCTCATCTCATCCCAGTACACTTACAGGTAATATGAAGTTCGAAAAATAAAATGAATGGCAAAAAAGTCATTCTTTTAACTAAACTAATAATGCAAGAATATGATAAACAGACTCATTGTCTGTATAGTACTTTAGTATTATTAATTATTATTAATGATTAATTAACGATTAATGATTAAATTATTGCACTGACATGTTAAATATTCCACAGTACCATCTGTACTGTAAATGCAGCTTTTCTTGGAATTTGTAGACTCTTCTCCTGTTTCACCATTTGGCCTTTTTCCCCTCCCTGAAGAAGCTCTCCAAAGATAATAGAAATAGAATATATTTTGGTTTAGAGGCTCTGTGTGGTCCGGTAGCAAATGGCCCACAGACTGGTACCAGTGGTTGGGGACTGCGGCTGTATAGATTAAAAGCGGTGTGCACCCAAGAAAATTGTATTTACATGAGTAAGCAATTACATTCTGTGACCTTGTCTAAATCCAGTTTAACTCGTACGTGTGCCGACAAAATATTTAACATTGTCCTGTTCCGGAGAAGGTGATATAGAATGTGTTAGATGAAAATTCTTTGTAAGGTATCACAACATTTTGCTCACTGTTTTTGTAAATTGTTAAGCGTCCCTAAAGTGTATTTGGTAGTTCTGTCCCCTATTCTTTGGAGAAATGACTTTGGCAACCAAGAGGTCAATGTGTTTCTTTCCACCTTGTGGATTATGTCTGAAACTCTAATTAGCAAATGTTTCTTAAAAGTTGATCACAAAGAAGACTGGATTTAAAGTGTCCAATCTTCAGTACAAATCAACAAAAGTGACTTTGGATTGCTCAAACGTAGAAACACATTTACGGGAGAAGGTTACATTTTTATTAAAAAGCCATATCAAAATGATTTCATTTGCTACATTCCATTTTTCAATAAAACTATCGGCCCCGTGACCTGGATAAAATGGAGACAGTTTCCTACCACAGAACGTCAATAAGGTATGACGAGAGGAGTTAGTTGTGTGTGTTCGAAACATTCTGGTGGAAAGTTGAAGTATTGTGGTCAGAGTGGTGGATAGATTTACTGCTAAATGTAAAAGTTCATCTTCAATTCCAATTCAAATAGGATTTTAGGTCACCTACATCAGCCAAACTGTCTTAGGTGTTGTCTGACTGTTAGTTACAACCAAAAGTGGCGAGCAAGTTCCCGCCAGAGGCAAATGACGCAACTAACAAAAAAGACATGCAAAATGCATGCATACGTGTGTGTCTTCAATGACACTTAAATAAAAATCAAAGATTGGGACAATATTCACCATCATTCACCATCACTCGACTGGGAATTGAACAAACACAGAGACTCTAAAAAAGATTGTGAATCTCACAGATTACTGAAACAAGGCGGGTGGTTGTAGAAGCTGATCTACTGACATGAGGAGTAGGGATGACGACTACATTTAGACGTTTGCCATATGCAGTATTACTAAGAATGTAGAGGATGGTCTCATTAGCTCTCCAAGTGTGGTAATCCTAGTATAAAAATGTGTCTGTGACTGTACTTGTTCAACCCCCCACAACTGTGTACTTGTTAATCCCCACCCTCCTCTCTGACAGACATTTTTCTGTGATAGCGGCACAAACGGGCCTTGGCTTAAACTAGCCGACAAGAACAACATCTAGCTGACAAGAACAACATTCAGATATTCTGTGTATTCTTGTTTTTTTTTATATATACTTTCTAGGTGTGTGCCCAAAAATTTGATTCACATAAGAATCGGCATTCTCATTTACTCAGAATCGAATGTCCCGATATCGATATTAAAGATTCAAAGAAATCATTCGCTTCTTGTCGGCTTCTGTCTAAGTCGGAGGCGCGCTGTGCCATAAAGTCATCATGCAGCCTGTTCTGAAATGTCAAACCTGCACGGCAGGACACGCTAAAATGAAAAATGGAGGAAATTGAACGGCTCCATCCTAATTGAAAGCCTAAATTTACGTGGAGGAAAATGTTGCATACAGCGGAGCCAAGGTACACGATGCCATCCCGCTCGATAAAGAGACACCAGGATAAAATATCACCAGTGCCTGAAACAAGCAGTGACAGCAGTGGACATTAGGACGAACATTAGGAGGAACAGTCTTCATGTATTTTGCAAACTCGTATGATTCACGAAAGACATATGGCAATGTTTCACTCCTCTACTAATGAATGGAGTTAGATCGTCATGGATGCTCTGCCAGAGGGACAAAACAGACCTCGCTCTTCCATCATTGAGTTGTCGTCATTGAGTTGTCTTTGCCTTCATTTTGGTTCTTCAAATGTGCTTGTGCCCATTTAAGGGCAGTATTGTGACATTAGTCGCTTGTTGGTTACGTACAAGTCGGATGAATGCAATCTTGCTTTCCAGACTGAAGTTGCGTGTCAAAAGATCGGATACATATCGCTTTTGGTACCACATACGAAATGGCCCGGATCGAAATTTTAAAAATCTGATCTGTGCAATCACTGTCATCAAATGATCAGATACAGGAATTGTGTCACTTCAGGCTACAGTGTGAACCTAGCCTTACTTGCTCACTCTGCATTCAAATGATTGCTCGTTGTTTCTATGCTATGCTATGATGGGGAAATGCACATTGTTCTGCCTGCTCAGTTCAGCATTAGTTTTTAAAAGCATGCTGTGGTTTGCAATAGATGTGTGGGCCAGCATCCCATGATGTCATTACCATATCTTTGTCAAATGTTATGAGCCCCCAGTGCAGAGTATAATCCTCCTTAACATTATTCCAAGCTCTCCACACACCTCGGGGCACCAATGAGGACCTCCAGTTCTGCTCCAGCCCAGATGTCCTCCTAATTACTGTCCGTTATTATCTTTAGTGAGATTTTACACAAACAGATCTAAGGTTGCACAGGGTCAGTGACCCGCCATAGAAAAGTGGTTACTTAATATCCATGTTCTCATCCCTGAAGTTATGCACATGTAGTTTATAGTAGATGTAGCCTGGGGTTAAAGAACTGTCCCATGGCCCACCCACGGCACTTCCACACGCTACTCCTTGTGACACATAGGCTTGGTAGGAAAATAGAACTATAAACTGTAACGCAGAATCTGCTCTACTGCACGTCCCACGCTTAAAAAAAAAGCTGTCGTTACTCAAGGGTTATAGATTGTCCTTCAAGTTC
Source organism: Hippichthys cyanospilos (assembly GCF_059441005.1). Lineage (NCBI taxonomy): Eukaryota > Metazoa > Chordata > Actinopteri > Syngnathiformes > Syngnathidae > Hippichthys > Hippichthys cyanospilos. The sequence goes on from NC_142371.1 coordinate 8,060,264, forward strand.
TAAATATCCCTTGACTAAAAATGTATTTACAGTTGTAAATATGATATATTGGTGTCAATATTAAAATGCTAAAATGTTAATGAGAGTGTACAGTGAATGATATTGTAACCTCAATAAGCATGCATTGACCTAAATTGTCAAGAGCCCACTCGAATTACAGTCACTGCTCTTCAAATGTATGCATGTGTGTGTGTGTGTGCTTCTTTGTGGCACCAAAAAAATGTCAGCTTTTATTTCTGTGCCATGCCAGTCAGAAATGATGCAACCTTAAGCCAAGAGATGATCGCTGCTCATCATGAAATGTGAAAATGTGCGATCAGGCTGAGGGAACAGCCCCAAAATCAGTGAACCGGCAAAATTAGCTGTATGTTAGCTAGGAGTCGGCTGTCAAATGATTACTTTCATGATTACAGTCTATATATTATGTATATTTTTTTTAACCAAATGCAAACAAGAACATGAATAATGACGAAATGTGTAAAAAAGAAGCTGATATATAGTACTAACATTTTTGAGCAGATATGAGTCAGTTGATCACAAGTTTTGTGTGATATTATTGGCACAATTTACAGAAAATCATGGTCGAATTGCAATGCTAAAGCAACAATTTTCCATTGACTTAATAATTTACTTTGACAGAAAAGAGAGCTAATGGTGTCCTTTCACTCCCCCAAATCTTACCCGATATTATTCGAGTCCCAGCTGTTTCGCTCTAATCTTGTTTTACATTACAAGCCCCTAGTTCACCAAAGCTGAGGTCGATGTAATGAGAGAGTGGAAAATGTGACTTGTATCTATTTCCCTTATTCTTACTCTCATTTTGACTGTGATGAACATAACATGTTGAAAACCATGAAATCCAAGCGAACATGGAAACTCTGCCCAAAGATCACCATACTTTTCACCTAGTTTAGTCATTTTCCCATAGTATTTGATCGGCAACTATGGGTGAGAAGTCCTCTTTAATTTTGTTCAGCAATTTGATGACCGCGGCCATTCCATAGGTCTTCTGAAATTTCCATTTCCTGTCAAAATCAGCCTTGTTTCCCACCAATAATAGAGTTTATTCCCTAGTCTGGAGCTGTAAAGCACTTTCCCATCTTGAGGTGATTATAACCATCCATTTTCAGTCATAGTAAATCAAGAAAACCACAACGTGAGCTCCTCGGTTGTTTATGGTGAGATGGAGGTTCGTTCCAATCGTCAGCACGAAGACAATGCATTTAAAGCTCTTTCTGTTTCCAACTTGGTTGTTGACTGCAGGTACCCGCAGTCTAAACCTGTAATATGAGGCTATGGCCCCAAAAATATTTTTAAAATGTTTTCTATATGCTTTGTTTTGGGGCTAAGAGACCCAGGAGTGATGATTTTAAATAATTTTATTCAGAAACGATTTGATTCCAAACAATTTTTGATTCAAAATGATTTGATAGACAATGGCTTCTGCTTCAAGTTATAGATGGGCAAAGAACTGTCATGATCTATTCCAGTCTGCTTTGCAAGACAGAATGACGAATAGAGACATTAAAGTGTCATTTTTTTAAGCGTCATATATTAAGATTTGAATCGTAAGGAAAAACAGTGTGTGTGGAGCACAACTGCTACTCTATCATTTATTTTGATTTATTAATATACCAGCTACCAGAATGGAAGCCATCTTATTTGGTTAGGTATTTTAAACAGAAGTTGCTGATGAACGTTTTTTCTTGATATGTGTCACCTCTAATAGATATAGAGGGTATACATAAATAAGTAAATAACCCACGTTGTCCAGATCAGATAACTCCTATCCTCAACGACACCTTTCCAGCGTGTTTTCTTTGTAATCCTCCTTCAATACCCCTGATTGAAATGATCAGCATAATTATCAAGTTTCTGCTCAGCTTTTTGATGAGCTGATTGAATTGAATCAGGTACATCGAAGGAGGGTTGCATCAAAAATATGCTGGACAAGTGTCCTTGAGGACTGGAATTGGTGTGTATATGGTCTAGAATTTGCCATTACAAACATTTGATGCATAAACTGTTTCTTTCTCAGTTTGAAATGTCTGCCTGCATTTGATTGCAGCATACAGGTGGCAGCGCGTGCTAACACTGAAGACTACAGCATAAGTCTCCAGTGCTATTGCTAGCTGCAGTTGCACAATGACAGCGTAATTGACCATGGATGAGAATTCTTGTCTTTTAAAATATTAATAAAAATAATCATAAAATTATCGTCAAATACATTACCTTCTTTTATGAAGGGTAGCTGACACCCCTGACGAGTGCTTATCTAATATTTCGCCAAATTGAGCACTCTAGTGATAATTGTGACCGATGAATGGCATTATTTCCACAAATACAACATAGCTATTACCTACATGCGATTTAAAGTAAGGAATGAAAGTCATCTTTCATATGACACCACCTATGTTTACTTAGACATAGCACACAATATTCTGTCGGCCTTGCAAGATGAATGAAAATGCTAAATATACTACACACTCTAGAGATTGCCTTTTCTGATAACGCGTGGCACTGAAAGAGTTAATGGCAGTGAGAATAGAAAATAGAGGCATGATGTGATGGCCATAAAATGGAGTCGTGAGGAAGAGTAAATTTCACAGAAAATTTAACGACATTAGCCATGTAAAATGTATCTTCGGTTTTCAATTGAGTTCAGTTCCTACAACACCATTTTAACACAAGCTCGTATGTACGGTAAGACAGAACATTTGGCCTCTATATATGTACATACTGGGAAAAAAAAAATCAATGGAGCAGGAGGGGAATGAGACTCAAGTTAGACTAGTTTGTGCTCATTCACTTCACATACTGTACTTATACTTTGTGGTTAGAACCCTAGCCTTAAAACAGATTACATCACTTCGATGTCCATAGAAACTCCTGTATCTATGCATATACTGAAGTGTTGTGGTGAAGATTATTGCAGTGGTCATATTTTATGCTTGAAGAATACAATTGCTGAAATGCCCTTCCTGCTGGTTACTCTAAATTAGGTTTTTGATTACCAAAGAAATGGCATAAAGACAAGGCTTGTTCAATCAGTAATGAGAGTGCAACTCAAGTAGCCTGGGTTTTATATTACAGATTATTCCATCCATCCATTTTCTATAGTCGCTTATCCTCAGAAGGCTTGCTGGTGCCCATCCCAGCTGGCTTCATGCAGGAGGCGGGGACACCCTGAACTGCTTGCCAGCCAAATGCAAGGCAACAGATTATACAATAGGCTTTAAAATGATTTGCACGATTGAATGAATGATGTAATGAAAAAACAAATTATATTAACTCTGAGAGTGATTGGACAAATAAGCATCCTAAATACTTAGTGTTGTTTCTGGACTTCTCCTGTGTCAAAGAATATAAAGAGGTTAAATGAATTGCATTGAAATATTTTGAGAAGCTGAACATTGTTGGCTAGCGCAAAAAAACATTAAATCAATATGATAACCATTAATTAGTATGATTGGAAAATAACACGTTTGTTATTGCTGGTGCGTCCTTGTGGTCCAAGAACATTTGTGATTTATCTTCTACAGCAGGCAACAAGGCGACATTGACGTCAGTGTTCCTGTTTGCGCAGTTTGTCAAATGTAGCGTGAAGTGTTTTTAAAGTGTGATTAAGGATTTGATGATACAGCATCAATTGAGGATTTTCTATCTATCTATCTATCTATCTATCTATCTATCTATCTATCTATTCAAAAAGAAAAGGGATTTTCACTCTGTGATGTACTCCTTGGTCCTCATTATCACCTAATTTATGTCAGACTGATTTATTTACCACCTTCAAATCTTGAATCAAAACATACTACTGTATGTTTGTTGTTGTTCGTCTTTTATTGTTTATCTCCTTTCATACCAGCCATTTATTTTTGCTCACTATTGCTTATATCTTTTGTGTTTTTTTTTTCATGATGTACTCTCTTGTTCTCATTTTTATTCCTTGTGTTCCTTGTGTTTCTTGCTCATGTCTTCATTGTCATTGTCTCCAGCTGTTCTAGTTCTCCTAGTGAGTGATAATTGAATCAGAATTTATGGTAATAAAGTCATGCCACCTTCTGAGAACATTTGAGATCCGATTAAACTGTCTGTATATTTCACTTGAAGGCATTGAGTTCTGACCTGGGCTTTTACTGAGCATTGCACCAATGAGAGGGGCAACTATTCGCATTCACTTTCACACCACTGACTTGAATGAGAACTGAACCCTCACCAGTTGCACTAAAATCTTGCAAATCTAACAATACATCATAGTGACTCACTCCTTTACAGAAATCAACTTTAGCTTTCAGTATAATCCTAGATTACTTCTGTGAAATGTTTGTTGGATTGTTGCTCATTTTCATGCAACATTTGTGTATTATTATATTATAGCATTATGTATGTATGTTTGCACACCAATACTACCTTATTTTATTAATAAATAAAATATTTATTAATAAAGAACTGGAATCAACTCCTACCTGCCCAAATTGTGCTACTGGATCCTATACAACATCATGACATGTAACATATCTGGATCACAGTGTTGAATATAATAATTTGTACATTTATATAGTTATTTAATGTGACATTTACATTTTATTTGACATCCCTGGGCCAGTTACTATTTTATAGACTGACCCAGCTGACATGTTTGCACTGTAAAAAATGACTACAAAGAAGGGTTCGTAAAAGCCTAATATAACATCTGAACTTTATTTCGGATTAGTCATGGGTACTTTCCTCCTATTTAACCTGAGTTTGAATGTGACTGGTTATTTCTGGACAGCCATATCCTCAGTGGGCAGAAGGTTTACACACTTATCAAACAACAATGTCTTATAAATACAGTATTCCCTTGTTTTTAACATGTTTGTGCGGGTACCTGAATTTTCTTTAAATGTGAAACATATTTATACTTTACATATTTAAGACAAATATTACTGACAGATATACCTCCTGGGCAGGTAGTATTGCAGTTTGAGTTGTACAGGTGATAGGCCATTTATTAGTAGAAAAAAAATGTGTTTAGTTGTCCTGTGTAGTCTAGCTGTGTGAGTTTCCAGTGGCTGAAAGCCTGGGCTTTCGGCCTACTTGCCAACTGTGCTCGAGGAGGGAAGTGGTAATGGGATCAAACCCAGGAGTGTGCAGCCTGGTCTAAACATCACGTCCAAAATTACAAGAAGTAATATCAGAGGTGTATTTCCACCAGTGTGTAAACGGATTATGGAATTTGACAACCACGAGTCACCACCAAGTAGCCTTTGTGTTGTAAGCAATCTTTTTCACACCGAAGTCCCCAACATCTAAATATTTCAATCCACCATTGACCACAACAGCTATGTGAACGAGTAGTTTGAAATTGTCACATTTCTGTCTGAAAAACGAAAAGAAATTAAACCTGCTCAAGCATTTTGCCTCTTCTTCTTTTGGCTTGCCCCTTCAAGGTTCACCACATCATATCAATTGCCTCCATCTAAGCCTGTCTCCTGCATCCTCTTCTCTCAAACCAACTACCTTCATGTCCTCTTTTACCACATCTATAAACAGGGGTGCACATAATTTTGTCATGGGTTACAGTTCCTCACATGAGTACCAGGACATAGTATTTGGTGTACACCTTATCTTTCATTAAGAAAAGTCTTCCTCCATGCCGTACCTCGCAATCTGTTCCGCAAGCAAGAGTGCCTCACAAATGAAATCTAATTAAAAAATATTCATTAGGAAAATACTTTAGTTGTAAATACTGGACCGGTCAACATGAGTCAAAAACATCTTAAAAGATAAAAAATTTGCGAATGAATTTGGTATTCTTATTTTTGCATTCATTTAAAAACGATTATGGTATATATCTGAAAGTTTCTTAGCGAGGTTACACCAGTGAGGCGTGACCACAAATGCGCACTTGACTTTCCCCTCTTTTCATGATGAAAGCCAAAGTTGAGCATAAAGTCTCTCAACGAGCATCTGTTAAACCATGGAAAGATAAATTGCTGGAAACTGTTCATTTGAAGCCTTTTTTTTTCCTTGCATTTTTGCAACCTGTGCTTACCGCTCTATTAGGTCTGGGTGTATAAAACAAAGATCACTGTCAAGATGATATTGCTTTGGAATTAGAAGATTTAATAAATTGCTAACATTCTGGTTGTCATGGGGTTTTTTTTTGTTTGTTTGTTTTAAATTTTACGCACGTGCTACAAATTCAGAAGCGTGTCAGGCGTGAGCTGTTCCAAACACTTTTCGTTAGACGGAAAGGAAACACAGCACTTGTACTTCTTTTGGGAGCGGAACAGCCAGCAATCGTTTAGTCCACTGCTCACGTCATCACCCGGAACACCTCCCTTCAATCCAGTGTTTGCATTAGCAATAACTTGCACTACATTCACAAGCTCTTTTCATATTTGTCAAATAAAGGATGACAGAAAATTAGCTGGGGAAAGGAGCAGTAAATTTTGCACGACGTTTAAAGAGTGCATCCAGCCATGTCACATCTCGGATGAAAATGCATGCAGTGAAGCATGCCACGTTATGCATCAGTGATTTCTGTCGCGCATGTGTACCTGCATACCAGATATGTGTACCTTTGTCTATAAAGCTCCTCTTCTCAGACCTCCTGCCTGGCAATTCGAAACTCAGCATCCTTCTAACTACAGTATATATTCACTATCGCCAAACCACTATGTCCGAACCATCTCAGTCTAGGCTCTCTGACTTTATACTCAAAGCCTCTTAACATGGCCAATCCATTTATTGTATTCATTTCTGACCCTATCCATCCTGGTCACTCCCAAAGAGAACCTCAGAATCTTCATGTCTGCTACTTCCAGCTCTGCCTCCTGTTTTCTCCTCACTGCCATTGTCTCCAGGCCAAGGAGATTTTTGGCATCAAATCATAGTGCTGCTGACAAATGCTTCCCCATTGCTTCATTGTATGGCTCATCAGCTTTATTCCAACTTTGTTTCCTAAAAATAGGCACACGTAGACTTCTCCTCCATCCATCAGGCATCATCTCACTGTCTAAGATCCTATCCTGTTAAACAACCCAGTTAGAACTCTCCTGCTACCTCTCCAAGACACTACCATACCTCCACAGGTATATAATCAGGACAGCGAGCCTTTCCACTTCATCCTATTCGATGCCCCCTCACATCATCCTTACCAATATCCGCTCTGTGTTCTCACTCATTTTCCTCATTTATCAACTCTTCAAAGTACTCTTTCAATCTTCCCATCACACTACACGGCATCAGTAAGTATCTTTGATCAGCCTGACCACCTGCATGTCCTTCTCCTCTCTGTCTCTCGGCCTTGATAACCTCTAGGTCAGTCTCGCCCTCCTTACCTCCATGCATGCATGCTGTGCTGCAAATGTTTCACCTCTAAGGTGCCTATTTTTGGGAAGTCAATGTACTGTATATTGTTCATTCATGCATTTTCTTGCTCTTAATTATTTGGGTTGCAGGAGAAGTACCTCCAGTGCCCCAATTCTTTTTCTCTATTTTTGTATAGTGACCAGCTTAAGACAAAGGCACAACTAACACGCTATTTGAATTTGCAATTTTATCGTCGCTGCTTGTCGGTTGTAAGGTTGTGCTATGACAGTGCCCATTCATGCCCCTATCTCTCTCTCTCTCTCTCGCTCTCGCTCTCTCTCTCTCTCTTTCTCTCTCTCTCTCTCTCTCACCCACATACACACACACAAATCACCTAAGATTGTCTAGGACTACAATTTATTCCCATCCCATTTATCAGTTATTTTACAACAATTTGGTCTTAAATCAAGTTTTGGCACATACCTTTTGGCAACGTAGTCTTTTGGTCATGGTTCTTGTGTGAAACTGAACAGTAAAAACACCTATCAGGAAGTGCCATCCAAGTCATTTAAATTTATCGCACAGTGGGCAGAAACCACAGTCAATTACACATTCACCAGCTGCCTCAAACCTGGAAATCTCATCACTGCTCCTCGAACATCTGATTTCAGTTTTAACAGGTGTTGTTGGAAAGTGGAAAAAGTTGTAAACAGGGTGCCTGACTAGAAGGCTCAATAGTTATTTTATTTTAAAGTTGTAAACCATTCGGTAGTGGTGTTCACTCTGTTGTAGCTACATTCTGGAGCAACTGTCAAGAGGGCTCACTTCTGATATTCTCACAAAATTATCACTCCATTACAACCTCTGCTATCACAATCAGTATCGCTGAAACCGAACATTCTCTTAGGAGGCTCATTGGTTTAATTTACATGAACATGAATATTAGTGCTCTGTGACTCCTGTGACTATTCCTGTTATTACTCCCGTGACACCCAATTACACTCAAGGATCAATTAAAAAATGAAAAAAAAAAAAAAAGATGTGTCAGATATGTTCCAGGACTGATTTTCTTCAAATCAATCACCCTGGAGTCAATAACATTTGCTAGCTTTCTCTGACATGCTTTCTTTAACTTCTACAAGGCTTTTTCTGGGGTCTAATGCAACACTATCGTCACAAGAATTTTGCGTTGTTCACACCTTCAAAGCAAATCCTTCTAATGACCTCCTTGAGCTTGGGAGGCAGGTCAGGTGTGGAAATAGGTTGCTCTATATTGGCCACATTGTCTTGCCACAACTTTCATTTCTTCTCTTGCGCCAAATGAAATAAACACTGCAATATCTCTTTGTAAGCCTGCTGGTTGATCATCCGACCTACATCACAGGGAAAAACGTGTAGTTTTTAGTATGCATTTGAAATATTATTTATCTTTCATGACACCAGTTCCGAAAGTTTTTCGAAACATATAATGAAGGTTAATGTCGGAATTGTTTGACCTTCGGTGTGTTCAACTTTAGCCTTGCATCACTCATGCTGTCATTGACTAGATCATACGAGCCTTAAATGTCTGACCTAACATACTGTTTATTGAGTGTACCAAAAAATGTAGTCTACTCATGAGCCCTCTAATAGGCCTCTGGCCCACAGAACCCTCTCCCAAGCCCCTCCAAGGATCATGTTCAAGCTTATATGACTCTGGAATCGAATCAGTGTCTGTTTATTCACTTACCACACACATTTTCCACAGAGCTGGAATGTCTTCAAAACATTTTCAGATGGAAAATGGTAAAGAGGGATTTGAGATTCATCTGACTGCCATGTTCACACCAGATTATTCATTACCTTGTTTTTCTTTCTTTGCCAAATCTGATTCTCTCCTGGGAGCGGTGTGAGAGTGGGGTGTGTAGCTGTCAGCCTTAGGGTGTACATTAATCACCAGGTCCACCTATGCCAATGCTAACGTTCTTCTGTATGTTCCTTTAATAAGATAGTCAACTCACACACAACAACCCCTTTCACTTTATATATAAAGTCCTAATCCTTCATCATATCTACTGTCTACTCTTTTTCTGTCTGGTTATTTTCTATTTTCCATAACACTTCTACAAGTACTGGTTCTTTTTGAAATATATGCTGCATGTCTTCCCTTGAATGTCTCAGTCCTAATCCAGTTCTATTGGAACCTGACAAGGGGATTTACTGTATCTGCTTGGTCTAATAATGCCCACCACTAACCACTGGTGAAAAGATGAAAAATTCTACTCAACTCTAAGCTCAAATTCATTTATAGAGCACTTGAACACTACTATAGCTGTAACAAAGTCCTGTATATACACTTGAGCATTTAACATATTTCACAATAAATAATAATTGTTGTTATTATGTTTATTAGTAGTAGAAGTATTAGTGGCAGTGACACAGGGTAACTGAAAAGTGACCTCCTATTTTAAAATAATAATTTGTTCATGATAGAAATATGTTCTCAATATTGTGTTTATGTTCCATGATGTATGGAAGTTAAGTGTATTCTTTTTACTTTTTAAGAAATGATAAGATCTGCAATAATATTAATATAATAATATTATCAATATTAATATTATTGTAAAATGATAGATAAAACGCTAAATAAATAAACACAAAGAAATCAGTTGTTTTGCAATCCACATATTGTGTAAAAGCTGCTGCTCATTGCTGTGTGTGACAAATCAGTGATACTTTAACCTAAATTGTTCATCAAAGAGATTTTCAATGTAAAAAAAAAAAAAAAACAACAACAGTTTTTTTCTTAAAGTGGGGGTGACATGCACTAACATAGAATGAGTCGAGTTTGAGATTTTAAAGGTAGGGCTGTAGACTAAGTCATATCTGCTTGATTGGCATGTCTTGGGTTACCAGAATACATTGTGCCATGCATTAAATTAAACAATATGAACATGTATCCTTTTCCTATGTGTGTCTGTTGCCACAGCCAATAAGTGTGCCCCATTTAAATTTTGTGTGTGTGTGTGTGTGTGTGTGTGTGTGTGTCACACTATTTTTACTTACTTATTTTTTTCTAGATTGTGTGTAAAATAATGACATTCAGATCAATTTTGCTTGTAAATTGTGGTACTCATCTGGGCATAGCTTGTAAAATTAAGAAATTTTGTGTATTGCTACACAAAAAATATACCATGACAGACAAAAACAAACTTTCTGTCAACACTCAGTTGGTCTTTTTTAGGTTTGCTGCCATTCTTCACCAAAACAGCAATCCGTCAATGTCATTCAGATTGTCCGTCGGACAGCTCACCTATGCCGATTATTACAAAAAAAAAAATTCAGTCCTCGGCTGGTATGCATGTTTATACATTGCCCTCGCGTAATCCCAAACTCTGACACTCAAACAAGCATTTCAATTATTGAGACATAGTTGTTGCCTGGACATTATTGATCATAATTTGAGTACGAAGATGGGGAAGCACATTAAATCCATGTCCCCATTCTTAAAAGGTACTAATCATGCAAATTAAACTTTTTGCAGTTCTTAACCATGTTACAATGTTAATTACTCACCATTAACACCCCCAAAAGTGTTATTTTACTTTCTTGACCCATTGCTGAAGATTATTGTTCCTTGTGCTCTCAGCAATGTCCCTGCTTAAGCAGATAATAAGGGACTTCATTTCTTCAATCTCTGCATGTAATGTCACAGTGAAGAGGAAGGCCCTCGTGCTGCCTGTACTCTGGCCCATACCGCCTGTGTGGATTAAACACAAACCCACATTATCCGAGCAGCCATGTCCACATACTTTCGTTTTCATCCTGGATTTGGAGAGAAGAGATTTTGCACTGAGTCATTTAATTATTACAAAGTGACAAAAATGTGTGCTTGGGAGCACATGGCCCAACAACCATTTGTGAGCTCAGCTTGATGTAATGAAGGGGGTGTGGCAACCACACGTTGAGATGCGTGGTTTCAGTCAACAAGGCATTTTACTTCGTGGTTAGAAATGGCGCTAGCGCTACCATAAAAACTTCATCAGAAATTAAATACCTACCAGTATGTGCCAAGGGTACGAGTTAATCATTTATATGCATATATTTAACTGTGGAAAGTTTAAAATACCATTATACAGGTCCTTTAACCCTGTCCCATAGTCTGGTACGTAGGTAATAATTTTTTAGAGTTTTCTTACTCTTATCTGACCAGACATAAAAACTTGTTATCGTTTTGATACATTTTTCTGCTTCACATTGTTGTAATCGGATTCATCCTTTTGTTGTAAAATTGATGTCGAAAGGCCACAATGATGTAGCTGATCAAAATGCTGAAAACCTGTAATTTGCAATTAGGCGGCTTCAAAAATTGTGATACATGACGCAGAGTCATCAAGTTGACTCATCAACTAGTCTGTTCAAACCCCTCTGTTAGGCGTACAACTTGTTATATGCGGAGGAGGAAAGCAATTTGTTTCTAAATTCTAAAACCACATCTGATATTACTGGTTTAACTCAAACAGCAGAGAAGTAGCCATATAATTATGTTTTTACTGACACCCAGTGGTCTAAATTTCACAAAGAGGTGCACCTTGGCATCCCATAGCTTTGTGACTTCTGTCCATTTCTTGAAAATCATTTTACCATCACAGATTTTTATAAATGATCACTCCATTCTATTGTGGCTGTGTGTGTGTATGTGTGTTTTTTTAATGTGTTTTGAGGGTGTTCAGGGTTAGCCGCTCTGTTCTGAAGTCATTATTAAAAACACATAATTAAAAAGAAAGCCCTGACCACACTTCCCAGATAAACCCGAGCATAGCAGAGAAACAAAGCCAGTTTCTTTTAGTTTCCAAAATACTTCTAACCAGGTACGTTTCACAGCACAGAAAAGACAACGTATCCCTTTTCTTAAGTATAATGGAACTTCCATTTCACCTGGCTCAATATAAAAGCGATAGACTGGTCTTATGGAGTGTGCATACAGTACGTGGATGTGCTATCAGCTAAACTGCTAAGCCCCCCCCAAAATCGGGAACCACACAAGAGGAGTAAAAACATTTTGCGCGGGAAATGTACAAACTGCAGAGAAAAAAAACATCTTGAAAGCCGATCAATCAAGTCTTAAAGATGACCATAACCAGGTTAATTTAATTATAAATTAGCCATTTGGGATGGGTCAAAGAGTTTCATGGGCCAACTATGAAACTGTTCCTGATGACCTTTGTGCTATCACCTACAGTAGTATGCTTTTAATTTTCTTGAAAGAAAATACATCCATCCACATCAAAGTAAGGCCTGCGAATAAAAAGATAGTGCCAGAAAATTCTTTGGCCTCCAATGAACATTCCTCTAAATGCAAAACTTCTGCTCCTGTACTAGTGGTTAAAATCATAGTTGATTTGGGGCAAAAAAAAGTGGTACTGTTCGAGATGAAGGTAAAGTAACAGAGAAAAGGGTACATTATTCTAAAACAAAGTTGGTCTAAAGCTGACTGAGCCAGTTCAAATTGCTAGAGAGGAGCAATTATTGTCTCTGCAACACCCACTGTCCAAGCACCCAGTTATCTACTACATTAAAGGTTCTGCATATTTACTTTTTCCTCTCCATAAAAAATGCACACTCGAGAGTACTTTTATGTTGGTTGAGTTATGTGGCGCTCTCTGGCAAGGCTGTAGGAGGGGGCTTTGATGTGAAGCCATAAAGCTGGAAAAAGCTGCCGAGGCTGCGGACTACTTTGGACTGAGGTAGGTTACTGAAGTCAAAACTGCTTATATTGTGATATGGGGTCGGACAGGTACCGTGGTACCACACTGTACGGTGATTACAATCAAATATGGACCTCAACCAAGCCCTATCAACTCAACCCAAGCAGAGTATAATTTGTTTGAAGGATCAACTAATGAGCTGACTAATACTTTTCCCCTCTAATGGAAATATGTGTTTTTATAAATGCAATGCGTCAGTAAAACAGTGTGTTCATGAAACTGTGCTATTCTAATAAAAAAAGACACGACGTGAGGCCAATGTAAAAGCAGGAATATTATTGGTCCCGGGGACGTTGAGACCGGTTGTCTCCTACAGAAGAAACAGAAAATTATCATCCAACTGTGAACAAAAGGCCGGCCGCTGCTAACAGAAGAAGTTGGCAGTCAGAATTGATGGCCCTCTGATTTCTTCCACCTTCAACAAGGATTGGCTGTTGACCAAGGAGGATTGAGCACACCATCCCAATGCACGCATGCCCACACACACGCATGCACATACACGCACGCACGCGCACACACACCCGCATTGCTTCGTGAGACCACATCCCTCAAAAGTGTATAAAGACTGGATGTGGAAGGTGAAACTTTGCCACTTCTGCTACGAGCCACGGACAGGTGGTCCGAGTGGTCTTTATCCAGGTCTGTATCGGAAATGTGTACAAATACAATAATTTAAAAAAAAGGCTCTATCCCACAAATTTGGATATTTTGTAATTTGTTCCATACTGGTCTGGGACCTAATTGTCTGCCACTATTTATCACTCATGGTTTGACTGGTGATCCTTGTACATATTACCTCATACAGAAAGTCACATATGAAAGGCTCCAGCTGCCTCCCAAGATATTGGCTACATCCCTGCCAAACTTTGGCTTTTCCCATAGACTTCAAGCAGAATTAAGAAAGTCACTTTATCAGTGACCTCTCTCTCTGGACAATTTGTGACCCCCACAGAATTATAAAGAATCCTATTAGTTTTGAGCCAATTTGTAGTCAAGTAAACTCTGAATTAAGTTAGCAAATGCTGGAGCTGAATTACTGCAGTTCAAACAAGGTTTTGAGAGTTTTCTGTTGGTGTATACAGGAGTGGTACAGATTATGCTACTGCCGATCATTCAGTTAGGATTAAATTCATGTGCCTCGATAGCCAATATCAGTTGGACAATAAAAAAAAAAAAGTATGAAGTATGAAGTATGTGACAGAAAAAGAGCTGTCTTTAAAAGAAATACTAAGAATATTTTTGTGAAAAATGGCTCTCATCTATACTTAATACTTAATTTTTAGATATACATTCTTACTTGTGTTAAGTCTGATAATTATTTGTTTAATTTATTTTCAGTTAAAGCTACAGTGTGTGAAATTGTGTGGGTTTTTCATTTTAAAAACCCACTATAACTTTCAGTGACATACAAATTAATGTGTTCTGTCGCATCAATGATTTTTTATTAATATAAACATAGGTCATGTAATCGCTAATTATATTACATGAGGAGCACCATTCAGATGGAGGCCGTTATGTTTCTTTGCTAACGTATTTCAAATAATGCGCAGCCGAGCGGGTTTTTGGTTTGTATGCCAATCGCAAATTAAAAACAGGAGAAGAAAAAGAAGTTTTGTATGGCAATCGTAAATAATAGAAGAAGTAAAATTATAAATGTGTGTTCACATTTTTTAAAAGTATACAAAAAGTGTTGGATTTTTGCGATGAAGTCTGTGCAGTGCTTGTCAGTCGTCATTCGTCTGCGCTTTGTCCACCTTTGGCTTTGGCTTCCTTGTTTGTGTCCACAGAAGGCCGGCGTAGCTAAGAGGTGTTGACATATATTAATTCAGGTTTTTTAGATTCCTTGCTATTGTGCAAGAAAGTCAATGGCAAATTGAATTCTCTCTTTCCCGCTTTCTCTCACTCTTTCTGTCTCTTCACTCTGTCACTCTCTTTTGCTCTTGGTGTAGGCTTACAAAGTCACACCATAGTGTACGGGTGTGAAACTCAAGGCCTGGGGGCCAGATCCGGCCCGCCACATCATTTTATGTGGCTCGCCAAATGCTGATGACTTCAAGTTTCTGGCTAAATACCAGACTTAAGAGTTATCTTCAACTTTTACAATTTTTTTTTTTTTTTCCTAATTTCCTAATTTACTTTTGATCCTTTTTATGGCCTCTGGTTTAAAAGATAGCTCAGTGTGTGACGAACACCCTTAAAATTTATTTGACTTCACTGTCATATATGACAGAAACTATGACCACAATGTGGCCCACAATAAAAATGAGTGTGACACCCCTGCCGTAGTGCAAATGATTAAAAAATGGCTGCATTACCTATGTTCATTGTGAGATGCCACTAAATTTCCCACACTGCACCTTTAAGTCTCTATTTTGTAATTGTAAGTAATTGCAGGTGTTTTTCTTTGTGATTCAGGGTACACATTTCTTACTGCCTGAAGTCAGCTGGGATAGGCTTCAGGACGCACAAGACCCTTGTGAGGATAAGTGGCAATGGATGGATGGATGGATGGATCTTAGTAGATGGGCTTTCTAGAGAGATTTAATGGGCTTTCTAGAGAGAAGCAATGTGACATCAAATTGGTTTTCAAGCAGTAAATAGATTTGCTTTGGGTCCTTTAAAGTAACACATTTCCCCTTCTCAATGTGTTATTAGTGGGAGTTCAGGGCAGGGACAGAGTTTGTGTGGTCCAGTGAGTGTGTGGTTTAGGAAAATGACCAGAATTCAAGCTAACTAGGTCAAGGTTTATACAAGATAAGATGCTCAAATGCGTTTAAACTGATATGCAGATCCAGACATTCCATTAGGTCACCACACAGTATGACACAGTGCTGGAAAACATGTTGTATTTATCAAGATAACAGCAGCGGTGTGGGACTCATGACTTTGCATGCCTAAATCACATCAGACCATCTTATTTCATTTCAATAAGATTTTGCAATATTTCGTATATTGTACATTGCTTGCTGCAATAATGTCCAAAAGGGTTCATTTTCATTTTATGAAACCTGAATGTACAAAATCAAAATATGATGAAGAAAGTTGCACAATGGATGGATGCATTTGCAACTTGTTCAAGTCAGAAGCCGGTTTTTTTTTCATGAACACAAATGACACAATGGTGTGAAGAAAGAAGTAGTTTTGAGAAATTAGATTCTTGTCTGAGAAATGTGCCAAAGCAACGGAGAAATATATCTGAATAAAACTGTTTCTATTACATAAAAAGTGTACTGTTGAGAAATGTGCAAAACCTGTCTAGTCATTATATTCGAAGGTTTGAGCGCATGAGTCAATGTATCCATCATAAGGCGTCTTTGAATATCCAGAAAAGCGCTATATAAAAGTGATTTACCATAAGAGCATTATTATTATTAATATTATTTATTATTATTATTATGGTTGTTGTTGTTGTTATGATGATGATGATTATGACGATGAACGTGTTTATAAAACGTGTTAACAAAAAGTGGCGTTTGTATTTTGCGCAATTCCATTGTACATCGCGCTCACTCTCGCGAGATTACCTTACTGCTGTCATGGCTGCTGTGCAGACGCTTCGGAAGTGTGTTGTGTCTCCCACCGGGAAGCACTCTGCCTCGGTGATCTTTCTGCACGGTTCAGGTGCGTTTCTTTCCGGAACTCTGTCCAAGAAGTTTTACAGTTTGCAGGACACACACACTCTTACACACACATACATTCCGGGCACAGGGATGATCGTTTATGGGCCGGGAATAAAGTGGCTTTTAAAACTGCTGTGCAAAATTTTCACGCACTATATTGCAATGCATTTGTTCCGCGCATGCTACGTTGCTCACGTTGTATAAAATTATAATACGCTACCGCGTTGGAGAGATCACGGCGTAATAGAAGATACAATATCAACATACAGTATAATCCTCATGATTTTTCTCATAGTATGTTACTTTTCTTAATCATTTCGTTGCCTAGGTGACACTGGGCAAGGGTTAAGAGCCTGGGTTCGAGATGTGATGATGCCTGGTCTGACCTTTGCCCACATCAGGGTTATTTACCCCACAGCCCTAGCAAGGTATTTTTTTTTTTTTTGTATTGTATTTTGCATTGTATTTTATTTTTTTTTTTGCTTTTCTTTGTTTGTTCGTTTTTTAACTGACCAAATCTATTTTAAGCGTGCCACGGTGTTCTTTGTAATAGTCATCTTGGAGCCCTTTGAAAGAGTGCAAAAGTCTGAATCAGTCAGGCAGGTTCAAAGTGGATATTAAACAGTTGTGCCAGCTTCCTAGCACAAAGTCTGTGTAAGATCCGATTGAGTCCATGTGTGAACTGAATAGGTCATTGTCGAGAGAATTCGCAGGGAGTGAGTGGGTGTACTGTTGATGTTTTGATCATGTGGCTGGAGCAAAACCAGGAACATTGGCGGGTGCTGATGTGAAAATCCTGTGCTACTTACTTGGTTGTTTATGAGAATGTTATGACATAGTCATATGACAGTATAGTTTTTTAGAATTTTTTTTAAGAAACCTTTGTCCTTTTGCTATATTTGTTAAAGGGTCTTAAACATTCTTGTGTGAAAACTTTAAAAAAGTAAACATTTTAAGAATTTTGTAAGGGGGCACGTACTTTTTCATGGAAATGTAATTAGCATTATTTATCAGCATCAATAATTACTGTCAACATTACTATATCACGGTCATTTGAAGTGACTTTTGTCCCGTTTTCTTTCTTCCAACCAGACCATACACACCCATGCATGGAGCTATGTCCACTGTTTGGTTTGACCGTTACAAAATCTCCTACGACAGCCCAGAGCACCTCCAATCCATTGACGACATGTGCAAATCCTTAGGTTCCATCATTCAGGAAGAAGTGAGTGCTGGGATCCCCAAACACCGCATTATCATTGGTATGAATCTGGTTTTATCTGATTAGTGTCAATTTTAGTACATCATCCGTATGTTGTGTTTTTCTTATTGTGTTGCTTGGCACTGCAGTGATATTCATTTGTAAAGTGCAAGATTCATACCTTTTGCTGATGTTAACCCTGGTTAAGATGTACGTTGCAAAGTAAAAGACTTTCTATTTTGATCATTTCTCTAGTAGTCGGATTTAGCACTAATTCTATATCTTAATTTACTGTAATCACTCCGGAAATGTTACACTCGAATACACACAGATTCGCTAGTCATGTTGACTGCTGGATCCGTCCAGGATTACCAACCAACCAAAAGGAAGAGAAAATTAATATATTAGCAATTTAACATAAATATGTTCCTCTCAGATAAGAGCCCATTTAGCAATATTTATTGCAAAATCATTCCAGTCCAGTGGTTGGAGAAAGCCTTCATTACTCTCAAGCTTCAAGTGCTCACAAAACTACCTGCTGAACAAGTGTATAATCACAGGCAGTTGGTTTTTAACTACAAAGTACATACTTAGCTGGTTCATGGGAATGATGATGATTTGCGCAAAAATATATGACCAAACCTCCACATCAAGTGCAGTACATAAAAATATTTAATTGCAGTTCAACTATGGTAATCTGTAAACTCCAAGTCAGAATCGATTCCTAATTCAAAATGATATGATTGAATTCAATTTAAAATAATTTCTAAATTAATTTCTTCAGTCTATAGATGTGCAAAGAATCATCATACTATTTCAGTCTACTTTGCAAGACAATAGAAAGATAAAGAGTCATTTCAGTTTGTGTGTGTGTGTGTGTGTGTATTTTTTTTTACATGTATTCAGTTTTGATTTGTAAGGAACGTGCCTTTTCCCAAAACAGTATGTGGAAAACTGCAACGCTTTGAAGCTATTTATAAATTACATAGCTTTTATAGTATAAAATAAAACAAAAATTAAGTGCATCTATAGCATTAAAAAAGTAGAACAAGAAAGATTGTAATTTCAAAGGAAATTACAGTACCAAAATATGTGAAAAACAGTTTCTCCAATGAAAACGATTATTATTTTGCACTACGTTTATGACAAATGAAAAACTTTTTCAAGTGAGCAGCTAAATTGAGAGTATGGGCAAAGTATGAAACGTGTCTGGTACTACCTCGGAACACAAAATATTTGAATATTTGTCTTGGTTCCTCCCAAGATGAAGGAAATAAAGTCATGGCGCATTTCAACTGTTGCTCATGGAGTAAAGTTTGCACACGGTTCTAAAATTTAGAACGTTGCTGTTCCTTGGTCAATATAACACCCTTCCTCACATATTTGTGGAAACGAATTACTAATTTTTAAGTTTTGCTTCACAGGTGGGTGCTAAGAAACGGGAATGCAGATGAACAGTCTGTTTCAGCAATTTGTTTCAAAAGTGAAACTTTTCTGTTGTACAACTTCAACTGCAATTTCCGAAACCTGGGGGAATACTTGATTGCCTTGCAAAACTGCCTGAATTGCAGGACATTGAAAAATTATGAGGTAATGTCAAGAGAAAAGTGAGGGAACAGAATCCTTGAATATTGCCAATTATATAGAAATATTGGACTTTTTTGTTTGTGTCTTTCCGGCATAATCATCAAAACTGAACTACAGACGCTAAATCATAATTACATGATTATTATAATGGTAAAAATTGAAGACAAAATCAATAAATTAGGCTGAAATATATAGGCTCAAATATACTTAACATTGGTTTCGTTAGTATCATTTTAAGAGTGCACCTATGATGAGTTACATTTTTGATCATTTGAAATATATATTTAAAAAAAAAACTGGTAGGGGTGATCAACTAGACCAACTTCACTCATAAAATAGGTAGCAAGTAGTGGAAAATGTGACTGGACGTTGTCACTAAATACTGTTTTATATCATTTTCTGACACCATGACATAGGGAGGAAGTGGGATTACAATGTTTGTATTTTTCTTAACTGCAAATTCCACATACTACGTCTCCGCTCCGCCGCGCTGCGTTGCCATGTAAATGAATGAGAGCGGTTCCATATCCTGCATATGCGCCGTGTTGTGGCTGCCTTGAAAGATCTACTCCGCCACCGTGCGCCGTGGTCAACTTCCACAGTTCAGAAAGCACCAGACAGGAAAAAGAACGTGATCTACAGCCGGCTTTAGAAAGAAAAAACACTCTGCACGGACAAGAGTTTCTTGTCCTTTGCCGGTTGACAAATATGACTGAACTAATAAGTATTACTTTTTCAATCCTGATTCTATCAATTCACAAACGTATTGCTGCAACATGATTTGAATTGAGAGTGATTTATAACCTTTAAATCACATCAGTAACTGACTAAAAACACCCTTGTCGATGTCATTTATTTATTTATTTATTTTTTTTTACTTTGGCAAGAAGGTGGTGATGCAATCTGTCAACTCCCAACCCTACCACTCAGTGCTGTTCACTCACTCCCTTTCTCACAGTATCTATTTTCTTCTAAGTCCCCTCCTCTTCACATACACAAACTCGCACTAAGTCGCAAACCTTACCCCCTGCCTCTGTCCGTTATGTTATAAAATGAAGAATGCGACTCATCAAGTTACCAAGGCCTTTGATATTCTGCCAACAGTGAATAAAATGTTTGTAAAGATATTTACAAACGTTACCTTACTGCCGTAAAGAGCTTTTTGCTTCGACTATTCCTCTTATCAAGCCCATCTAAATCACTGAAATACAATGAGTCGGAGGAAGCTCTATAAATATTATGACTGGAGTAAGGTCAGAGTTCCCACAGGAAACATATGGGAGGCCATCAAGTGTTTTAATTTCACTGATTGCTGGTGGCCCATGAAAGAAGAAACTCCTGAGAGCAGTGGGGAAAGGGTTAACCTTCAAGTGGTGAAAGCATGAAGGTAATGCTGCAGGGGCGGGTGGGGGTTTCAGAGAACTGTGTGAAAGACTAGTGCTGAGGGCCAGAAAAGCTCCCCAACTTGATTCTTAAGTACTGCAAGTGAAAAAACATATGCTCATGGGAAAGTGCTGAAATACCTCTTACTAAAGCATAACATTTTGTCATTAACTATAAATACTCAGTGGATTCACTTGGCTGTTCTATAGAAATGCAGCCCTGTGTACCCAAAGTGCACTTCACTGACTGATAGACATGCACTAGAACTTTCTATGTAAACCATTTTTGAGCTGGCAAGTTACTCTTTTACTGAGGAGAGAATTGGAAACAATATACCTGTTCTATTACAGCTTAAATTGAAATAGGTATATAAGAGATGCACTTTTTAAATGCTTTTTAAGTATTATAGTTTAGTGCAGTTATTGCTGTGTTTTATAAAAGTCTGTATTTCAAACATTATTTTATCAGAATAAAATATTAAGATTTTATTGCAATGCCAGGTACTTGTAATTACAGTGGGCCCCCGTGTTACAAACTTAATCCGTTCAGCGGCTATGCTCGTAATTCGAATTGCTCGTATGACGGGCAATCCAAACCTATGTTAATTAGTGAATGCGTGCAACGTGTGCAAAAACCTTAGGTAAAAACATCACGACTTTATACACATATTAAAAATTAGTAACATAATCTACTGTACAGTTAAATTAAATAACATAAATATACAAAGGAAAAATGACATTTACCTTTGGGGCGACGTGACTTGAGCTGGGTGAAGGTGGAGGGGAGCGGAGACCAACCCGCAGAATTTATTTATTTATTTTCTTAAACTTTTCTCAAACTAGAACATATCACCGGCGATTTCCTTCTCTTTAATCCATAATAGAAGAAGCCTCTCCATTTTGTTGTTGACCGAGGTCCGTCCCCTGGCAAGGAAAGTCTTGCCCTTATAAGATTGCCGAGCGGTTACGGCCATACTCACTAGCAAGGTTAACTATGCGTGAGCCTCCTTCGTATTTTTTTTATTATCTCCTGTTTGGTTTCTATTGACATCATCCTCTAACTTCTTCCTTTACATCCACTTGCAATTTTAGAAGCCATGTCTAACAGATAAAGTTTGCAAAGTCTTCACAATACACCGACCAGCTCGTGCCATCAAGATAGATGAAGGCGTCGGGCCAATAGCATATCGGCATTTCTGTGATTGACGTGACGCCGGCCAATAGCATATCCGCAGCTTAATGAGCTTAATCGACCAATAGCATATCGGCATCTCCCTGACTGACACCGTGACTGAGACAGTGACTGTGACATTGTAAGAGCAATAGCATATTTACATTACCGTGACATTGAGAATAGTTAATTTTGTTGATGCGGCAAAGCAAAATAAATAGTGCGGACACATTGACCGGCATGTTGGAATGTTCGTAAGACGAAAGGTCTGTGCGTAAGAGGGGGGACAAAAAATCGCTGTGGTCCACGTTCGTAAGATGAAATGTTTGTATAAGAGGGAGTTCGTAAACCGGGGGCCCAATGTACTTGTTTTCATGGTTGGTCTAAAAAAATAGTATGGGTCCATTCCAAGTTCTGCTATGTGGGAAATAATCACAGAACCTCTACTGTTCTTGTAACTATAATTTTTCTCCTTGTCTCTCCCAATCGAAGGTGGCTTCTCGATGGGAGGCGCTATGGCCCTCCACTTGGCGTGTCGGTACCACACTGATGTAGCTGGGGTTTTTGCCCTCTCCAGTTTCCTGAATAAAGATTCGGTTGCTTTTCAGGTACAACACATCAATATACATCAACCCATTACCCGTTATTCACATTTGGGATCAAAGTATTCTATTTTCTCTGTTTTTATGACGTATTAAACAAACAATGTACTTAAACAAATTGGAACCTCACACCACCTACCCGTGATACAAAAAAGGTTTTTGCACAACATGAAGTGACAAATTACAATGAATATCCAGTTGCCAGATTAACTGTTGCTAAAACCCATAACCAAAACCCATAACCTCCCTCATCCAAAGGTTGTATGTTAGCAGGAGGGAGTCCTTACATTTAAAAAAAAAAAACGTCTGGCCACTATCATGCAGTTGGAGGAGAGGGTGTACTGGGTGCCCTCATACACCAGAAAAACTGGCCCTGAAATACGTTAGCTCAAGTCCACCTCTATATTTTGTAAGAATTTCCCCAGCAACCGATTTGTCTGAAATAAGCATATCAATTGTGCTCAGCATTTGTTTCATATCCATTTTAATCTTAATGGTTAGGGTTACCATACCTCCCATTGTTGTTTTGAAAGTTACAAAATGACAGATAATAACCAATAATAGAAAATGTAGTCACTGCTAGTACTTATCACACCTATAGAGAAAATGTGCAACCATAAATTATCTTCCAGCAGTCCAAAAATTTCAAGTTAGGAGTTACTTTGCTCCTAATAAAAAAAATAGTCTGAAGGCCAGTATATGCCCGTTTAAAAGAGAAGTCTTTTTTTTTTTTTTTTTTTACAACAACATTCTATGCAACTCCACGAGACAAAACACTGAATTATGATCAATATTGTGTTTGTGGAATATTCAGCAGCAAAATCCTCCAATTATCCATCTTAGGGGATGGCCATTTTGCCATTTCTGTCAAACGAAAATGATATCTCACCTTGCAAATGTCACATTACCAAAACCAGAAAACAGGTAAACCACCCTTAGCCACATTTGGTGCAATGCCAGTTTCAGGCTTCAGTTCTGAAAGATGCATTTTACAGGGGCCTTGTGGGGGAGGGAGGTGAGTGTCCAAAAGGACACCTGGAAACACTCTGGTTCGAGGATGCGTTGGGCCTAGTATTGGTGGCGCCAGTAAATCTATACTTCCTTAGGTTGGTCGCCATCTGGATGTTATTCCTGAGCGTCTTTGGTGTTAGTGTCATAGGGTCAGATTTTTTTTTTTTTTTTTTGCTGATTCTCATGGAATATAAACTAAAAGAGGGAATTAAAAAAGGCTGAGCGGGAGCCCATGTAAATCACAGCTTACTCCAGTGTAGTCAAACCACCATACTTTTGAACAATCACACCAGATTGGCCCTCACTTGTGGTTTTTTGTGTAATGAAGACAGTGGAGGAGCGTGCCAGAGCAGGACAATCCCTCCCAGAGTTGCTCCAGTGCCATGGGACAAGTGATGAGCTGGTGCTTCATCAGTGGGGAGAGGACACATCAGTTTTGCTACGGAAGGCGGGGATGAAAACCGTTTTCCACTCCCTACCAGGTATCTACCATCAACTCTCCCTGCCTGAGATGGAGCTACTGAAAGCCTGGATTCTCCAAAAACTTCCTCCCAGCTCATCCTGACTCCTGTCATCTCACTGTGTGAACGTTTTGTGATATTTTTTCTTTTTTTTTGGACTGTGTTTATTATTGCCCTTCTTCATTTAGTAACAGTGTAAAGCTACTGATACAGCCATAATGCTACTCTCAGGATTGTCTTTATTTCAGTATGTAGAATGAGGTTAAAAATGTTTTCATTTGATGAAATCACAAGGATCACTTACACTTTATTCAGGCAACTTTGTTGAGGCGACCTGGAGTGGACGAATGGACGAGGGAGGTGCATAAGGGCAGAAGGAGAAGATAGGCCTTTTTTTTTTTTTTTTCTCAGGGGGAGGCTATGTGACCAAATGGGGCTTTGCATGTGAAGGTGAATATAAGTTGGAATATAGAGGAGGGGTAGCCAAAACAAACATGAGGAGCTCAGATTTTCACTCTAGCCCCAGTCACTGATTACTTCCAGCAAGTGTGAAAGAATGCTACTGTTGAGAAGCCAGAAGAAAACCCCTCACAACCCCTTGCGGTGAACTTGCCTACCTCCTCATCATCCCTCGCAATGCCTCTTCAATTGCGTCAATTTTCTATATGCCTTCTGTCCTGCCCTCAAGACGAAGGGACCCAAGGGTGCCAAAAGAAGGAATTGGGATTTAAAAAATAAATAAAGCAGAAGAAGGGATTTCTTCACAGGTCTTTTCTTTCTTAAAAGCAGTAGAATCCAACAAGCTTTGTTCAAACGGCCGTCCTTTGTTTTCCATCGATAATCTTCCTCTTTTTTTCCACTTATCGTTTCTCAAATTAGTTCTCTCAGCACTTCCCAAGTTTGTCAGCTTCTTTTTGCATCACTCATACTGCCGCTCTTAGCCAAAAGTGCATCCCCTCTCGGTCAAATTATGGTGTTCTCCCTTGCTTTTTGTGTCACAAGGAAGGAATGCAAATCTGGACATCTTGTGGACTGCAGAGTTTTTTTGGTTGCCAGTTTCCACTGCTCAGTACTTTCCATGTGGACGCGTTCCAACGTGGCCGGGATAAAGAAGGAATTCCCGAGTTAAGGGAGTTAAGGTGCTGACAGATTCCAGATTGCTCATCTGACCGCACCCCCCTCAGTTTAGATCATAAATTGATGGGATGATCACAGAATGAGGTTTTTATTCTTTGTACTGGTCTTAATGTGATACCATGCTTAGTATGCACATCCTGACATGCTCTGCTCTGTAATATTGTGTCAAAGGTACAAACTTTAAAAATAATTTTTTAAAGGTGAGCACTTTGTGGGTACTGATGTTTTGTCAACGGACAGCTGAATGTTGAAAACCTTTTAAAAACGATGAACTAAGAAGACCCACAAAACAGTAGATTATGTCCGTCATGTTAATCGGTTTTGTCATTTTAATTAATCGTTGTATTGGTCACAACCTTTGTCAACTTTCATTTTTTGTAAGTTTGTCAACTCCCCCAATTGAATCTTCCAAAGTTCCAAAAATTGTTTAAATCTCCATTTCCATGAGAGCATAGAATTAGAAACACAGCCTAAATAGGCAGCAAACATACTTACATGCACCCAGGAATAACTAATTGAGTACTTGAACATCACTATACAGCAAATACTAATGAGAGACAGTGTCTGTATTGTATTGAACTGAGCACAACTTTCTCCTCATTGAAAGTGGCCTGCATGGCTGGAAAGTCATTGTTTGCACTGCGTTTCAGAGTCATGGTGTCATGAACTGAAATGCATACTGCACACAATATTGCACAGCTCATTTACTGCATAGACCATAAGTGAAACAATGTTTAGAATAAAGTATTAAGGGTTTTTGTGTTGTTTTGCATTTTAAATATGATTTGAATGAATAAATCCCTTGCACATCGTTGAGCAAAACATTCTCGGATTCATTTCCATTCAAGTAAGCAATTGCCACCGCAAAGTAATTAGCTCACGCCAACTGGCTCGTAGCCAGGAAATACAAGATAGAAGTTTTTAAATCCACCCCCAAACACATTGTCTAGTAAATTAAGCTCAACAATACCTTGATTTTTATATGTGACAAATGACATGGTCAAACGTACTGTATTACATAGAGTGTATCCTTTTGTTAGTTTTTTTTTTTTTTTACTTTTCTAAGTAGACACCAGGGAGTAGCGCCTTTAATTTTATTGTCATTCTGATTCTGATAATAATGCTCCCTAGTGGACATAATTATTCATTACAGTCTAGTCCCGACAGTACACATTGAACATACTATACTGTACACGCTGTTGCATGTGTATGAAGATCAATAGTGTCCCAGCTTGTTGTAAACCAATGTATCTCTGACATTTAGTGCAGTGTACCCTCAGTGTACTTGTGAGAAATCCCTCATAAGAAAAATGCCAGATGCAGGGAGCCTGCAAAAGTGAGAATGAAGACTACTAAGAACCACCCTTATGCTCAAAGAAAATTTCTCGTTTTTTAGCGTGCCCCCCCACGCCCCCTGTAATTTCCAAACGCATAAAATGCAGAGCATTGGTAAGACTATTTGAAAACATTTGAGCTGATTGACCTTGCGGCAGCACCATCAAGAGCCTCAATTCTGGCGCTCCTTCAGCTCTACGTCCCTTTCCAAATACTATACCTCATCAGCCCCCTTTTCTGTCTTTTGGGCAATCGTGCCATACACAAATCATTAAAGCACTGGTTTAGCTTAGCTCATCACAACCAAAGTAATTCAATTTACCCTTTTCCTCTTGCCAGAGGACACGCATTTATGAACATCAGCGCAATGTTAACAAGGCTTTAAAATGTTCTCTGTTTATTGGATTTAAGCTACATTGAATAAACATGCTAAGTGTGTTTAGCATTGTTTGCTTTTTAGATTTATATTGTTCTCCAGTGAAACAGATTGGAATGAAAATAGATAGATAGATAGATAGATAGATAGATAGATAGATAGATAGATAGATAGATAGATAGATAGATAGATAGATAGATAGATAGATAGATAGATAGATAGATAGATAGATAGATAGATAGATAGATAGATAGATAGATAGATAGATAGATAGATAGATAGATACTTTATTCATCCCCGTAGGGAAATTCACATTTCCAGCAGTATCCTCAAGTCGAGATATAAAATATGAGGAATAAAATACACAAGGATACACATAAGTCCAGTACAGAAGTATACTTAAGGTGCTTGTTAACAGTGTAAACAGAATAGTGTGAATCGTTGGAGTCTAGTGCAAGTATAATTAAGGTGCTTGTATAAAGTGAATAGTGCAGTGCAGAGTATAAGGTTTAGAGTTTAATGTGAGCTTTTACTGCCCCGGGTGGAGTTGAAGAGCCTCATGGCATGGGGGAGGAATGATCTCCTCAGCCTGTCCGTGGAGCAGGACAGTGACAGCAATCTGTCACTGAAGCAGCTCCTCTGTCTGTGGATGATGCTGTGTAGTGGATGTGTTGGATTGTCCATGATTGATAGCAGTTTGTTTAGCGCTCGTCGCTCAGCCACAGTTGTCAGACTGTCCAGCTCTGTGCCCACAACCGAGCCCGCCTTCCTCACCAGTTTATCCAGACGCGAGGCGTCCTTCTTCTTGGTGCTGCCTCCCCAGCACACTACTGCGTAGAGGAGGGCGCTCGCCACAACAGTCTGGTAGAACATCTGCAGGAGCTTTTTGCAGATGTTGAAGGACGCCAGATACACATTTATATAGAGAATCGTCATCATTTGAACACTCAATAGGCTGTATACAACCTGGTTGCACCTGAACAAAGTTTTGTTACAAATATGGCACAAAAGTCACATAAAACGTTGTAGGTCCAAGCTAGTGGTAGCGACTAGAAAGAAGCAGCTGGTGGGCAAGCAGCTTTATTGTCATCCAAGTAAGAGTATTTCAATGCTGTAATGTTTTACATGACATTAAATGTTACCTATATTACACTTGGGGTTATTAAAAACGGAAGACATGAACGTTTTAGTTTCTTACACCTCGTGGTGTTAAAGTTAAAAATGTTTATGTCTGTGAACATTTGACCTTGCAATTGAGACATTTGCTTCTTTATTTCCCATAAGAAGGATTCCAGTATCCCAAAATGAAATGTGTTCAAAGGGACAGTTGACAGTTTTTCATTACGAACAGCGGGAGGTGCTGCATTTATCATTGTCTGTACAATAGTTGTAACAAACATGGCAGCCTCCAGAGGAGTGCCACCCCCAATGTAATTTAATGATCATTAGACCTACGATTATATTTAAAACATACTGTTGGTTCTTAAGAACACTTTTACTGTATTTGCAAGTTTTTGAAATTTATAATCATTTCATGTATTCATTTTTAATGAAAAACTGTCTAAATCTTACACATTGTCCCTTTAACCTTTAAGGTAAACTGCTCTACCTGTCACAAGTGCGTAGCATGGTGATATGAGATGGGGGAAGGTGGGCCCAGACGCTGGAAGGCAGGGTGATCGAGGTGCTCGAAAAAAACATAGTTGA
This sequence comes from Hippichthys cyanospilos, assembly GCF_059441005.1. Classification (NCBI taxonomy): domain Eukaryota; kingdom Metazoa; phylum Chordata; class Actinopteri; order Syngnathiformes; family Syngnathidae; genus Hippichthys; species Hippichthys cyanospilos. The sequence goes on from NC_142371.1 coordinate 8,088,903, forward strand.
ATTGGACTTAGAGGCAAAAAAACAACAAAAACAGGTACAAAGTATGAACAAAAACCGAAACTACAAAAACTAGTGCTCACGGGGCAACGGCATAGCAAGCAGGGCGATGACGTTAGATTTGACGACAACTCGCAGGAACAAAACTGGGGCTTAAATACATGAACACTAATTAGACAAATGCGCAACAGCTGGAAGGGAACTGTAGACAGGGGAAGCTGATTGGGGGGGGGGGGGGGGTCAGGTAAACACAGACAGGTGGGCAAAATCATACTAACGAGGGCTGACGCAAGAGGAACAGGAACCACATAAATAGGAAAAAGTAGAAACCCCCCAAAATAAACCCACAACCAAAAAACCCAACAGAACATGACATTACCATACTGTATACTGTGCAACACATAGCACCGGTTGTTTGTCGTTGTGTGCCCTGCGGTTGGCTTGGAACGCTGCAGCAAGCCTGTTGAGGATAAGCTGTCAGGATAATGGATAGACGGACGGACGGACGAACGGATGGACGGACAAACTATTCTTTAATGTCACTATTAAACACACACTTCAAACTAAGGGGCAAAGCTGTTTTAATCACAGTGGTCCGTGTTGGTAATTTCCTTTTAAAACAAGTTATCAGAAAGGAACTTACTTTACTTTTTCAAGGTACCTGTTGGCAACACTCAAAAGCACAAACATCTCCAAACATCCTGAACATTACAACGTTTTCACCAAACTATTTCATGTTATAGTCAGACTAAACAAACTTTTCAATGTATGCTGTTGAATGTCATACAGCTTTGTTTGGCTTTTGAAAAAAACATTCCCGAAACAAGACTTTATACCATCTGAATAACATAGCAGTGGCAATTTCATGATCTGGGCTTGTCTTGCTGCATCTGGTTCAAGTTGACTCAGCATCATTGATGAAACTGAATTAGGAAATTTACCGGAAAATTGTGCCGGAAAATATTGAGGAAATGCATCAGTTTAATGAAGAAAGTGGATTATGCAGTACACGAATTCTAAACATGCACGTTGTTCTTGTTCCACTGCGAGACAGTTAAACCATAACAAATACAATGTTTGAAATAGCCAATTCAAAGTCCTGTCCCTAATACAATGGAAGGTTTTACAAGCAGCAGTACAACGTACCAATTGAATGTCAGCTAAAATAAGATGTCTTGATACTGTTTCTGTTTAGGTCACGGATAGTTTAGTAATTATTTCCTGACTTTGATGAGAGCAGCGTGGGATCGGATTGTGTGAATGGCGATATCTCATGTGCCCTATGACTGACCTGATATGCTAAGAAGTTTACATTTGAACATGAAAACGCTACTTTTCAAAGTAAGCTAAATTAAGATTTGTTTAATGACACAAGACGGCCCTCGCAATCGTGGACAATACAGGCAATTCAACGAGCACGTCAATATTACATTTGCTTCCATTCATTTTATCATGTGATAAACCTAGGACACACACCAATAGTCACTATTGTTTGGATATTTGTGTGCATGCGTATTTACGTGTCTATGTGCTGCTGTGTGACCACTAGCGGCCACTGATAGCTTCCCTTGTGATTGGGAAAGCAGCTGTAAGTATTCACTGAAGGCAGGCCCGCTGACTACGGGACCTGCAGGGCTGCCATGTTTTTCTATGCTGTTTTGGGGGCTTGGCTGCTAAAGTACTCAGTGAAAGAAGCTTTCTCGATGTCTTGAATCATGTGAACCTTTATTTGAGAGGCTTTGGATCACTGTTGCCAGAAAAAACCTTGATGAAGCGGTGAACAGAGACCCAACGCAGGATAAACAGTAAGCCCTCCAATCACAATATGCCGCTCCCTAACCTTGCTTATTTTGAAGAGGGATCACATTGAAATTTTGACCTATTAACACGATTAAATCATTAGGTACCGCAAGCACTATTTTACGCTCCTCCTCTTTTCCAATTCACAAAAGGCTGCTGCCTGAACATAGAACCTAATCGCAGGGGAAGATTGAATTTGATGTCTTATTGTTTACAATCTATATCTCAACTATCACACTGATTCAATTTAGGCCTTTCAGTGATGTTTTGCAACGCTGCAACTTCTTTGAAGTTCAAACAACTACTGTGAGTAGACCCCAAGAGTGGGCCCACATCCAAAATATATATTATTCTAACTTTCTCTTGCCATGAGACAGTGGCTCCTCTGTGCTTTGAGAGTACCAAGATGGAGCTCCTCCTCATTTGCACCCGCCATCATTTTTACTCTTGTCCCTCCCTGCACAGCAGCCAATAAAAAGGGGTCTTTACTAAACATTACTTTTACTTTGTCCCTATTAGAACTGTTCAGGATACACTGGGGATATTGGTTGACATTCCTTAAGGTAAAGCTGTGAGACAGCTTAAGGTTACAAAAGCACTTAATGCATGGAACGTATTTCATCTTAACAATATTCTTTCAGTTAGATAAATAGGAATAAAATCCAAAGTCCGTGTGGGTTTGCAGCCTCATTTTATGCCCACAATATAATGATTTACTGACTTGACCCAAATCTGTTTTGATCACCTTGACACTTTAGGTATTTCAGCCGTTCAGCGGTTCAGTGGAAGAATTCTGCTGCCATGCTGTGAAGGGAATCGTATATTAGGTTGTTATCAATCACTATGTGATTATTTTTTGTCTAGAATAGCATGCATTGCTATCCATCTTTGCAGTCCAAGTTCATCTCGCTCCAGTCCTTAGATAAAACTGCTGACTCAGGAAAGTGTGAACTGGAACCTTGGCCCAGCTGTTGGCGGTGCCCGGCTGGCTTTTTGTTATGTCTTGTAATGTGCAATGCTTTCCTGAATGAATAAAAAGCGGGCGGGGATGGCTGGGCTTCCGACGGCTTTGGCGAACATAAGAGTGAGAGCCGAGCCCTCCCTTTGCCGGCAAAGAAAAGAAAAGTCAATCTTGGTTGGTCTGAGTTACTATTTTGCTGCTCAGCAGCTGGGCTTGTCTTAGTCTTTTCATAGATTTCTCTGACACATGCATGATACCTATAGGTCATGAGATGTCAAAGTCCGGTCCTCGAGGTCCTGTATCCTGCACATTTTCAATGCTCCCCTCCCAAACACACCTGGTTCAAATGATAAGGATCATTTTCAAGCTCCTGCAGAGCTTGCTGATGGGCTAACCATTTAGATCAAGTGTTCTGGGTAGAGGAACCTGGAAAACACAAAGGACTCTAGCCCTTGAGGACCGCAGCCTGAAACCTGTGCTACAGGCCCTATTCCCGCCCACCTATTGCTTGAAGACGGCTGGGAAAGGCACATCAGCGACTCTATTGAGGATAAGCACTATTGAATATGGATAGACTTGAATAGATGGATGATTGGATGAAAATCGAGATTTTCATTTCTTTTACAAGGCAGAATGTAAAGGGCAGGTCAGTGAGCCATTCTTCCATTGTGGTGGCAATGGACACACCCTGCCTTTATGGTGGGCCAGTTCAAGCATTTTTCTCAAGGCAAGCATGGAAAAGCAAGCCACTTCATATTAGATTTTTGTTTTGTTTTTGCCCATAGTGGTAACGGAACAACTAAAATGACAGACTGTGTGGCTTGACCCTTGAAAGTCTGTTTGTCTGACTCCATGGTACGGTGAGTGACTGGACTCTCTCCAACCACAGAATGGTGACTGAGGTCTTGCTCTCAAGATGCTTTGACCCATAATAGGATCATTTCATACTGCTCGTGCCACTGGAAAGCATGTCGAGGGCCTGTCATCCTATCTTCACTTGTTAACATTTCAAGAGAGCTGTGTGACAGCATCGGTGGTTGCTTCTGGTGTTTGCCACAAACCATGAAAGACTTACTGTCTGCCCAGATAATTTACACTGATGATAGACTCATGTGGTAGTACTACAGTGTGTCACACTACAAAACAAATATAAACCCTGTGTCTGTGGTACAATTGCATGCAAGTCTGAGGACATGTAGTCACTATATTTAGTCACGTTACAACACCTTTCAAACATTTCCAAGTGTTGATCAACAGATGTGTAGCCACAGAAGTTGGTAAGCTATTCTAGCAATGTCTTTTTCTTCAACGCTCTCTCACAACGTCATTTATTTTGAGCAACAATGCGTAGGGAGTTATCTTCAATGCCCGTAAAAATAGCTTGAAAAATCGCGCTGACCAAACGACTGGCTTGTTCTGAGGCAAATATATCTCAAATATAATGGCTAAAATGTGGCTTCTCAAGCAGTCTTGAAAGGGAATCCTGCCCATCGTAACCAGGTCTCACAACTCGACCACTGACCTCTACTATCAAAACACATCGTTTGAAATATACAGTATAATGCATTCTTTTAAGTTTAAAAAAAAATCTTGTTTATTTTAGACACAGTGGTCGCCATAATTCAACATTTGTAATGTATTCTGGGAAGATGACGTGATGTTTGCCGCCCACGTTGCTGCTCTCTTACAACCCTTTGCATCAGCCTATTTGGTTATGAGGACAAAACCATAATCCATATTTGATTTGCTGTTTTTTTAAAAACAAAAAAGTGATCCCATGACAAAAGGGGTTGTGTTAATATTTTCAGAATATACAGTATATACAAAAGATGTTTTGATTCACCCATATATTGTGAATCTTTTGTTGATCTTATACACTATTTAAGGATCTTAAGACACTGACAAAGTACTGAATGTCCATCCTAGTTTCTTTGACAGTTTGTACAAGTATGAAATATTTATGCAGGAATTTCCTTGAGAGTATAAATTGACAATGCAATTTCAAATTATTTACAATCAGCATTTAAAAGACTAATTTGTAAAATAATCCTGAAAGGGGTCAAAACAATCACAGAGTTCACTGAGGGCAGATATTTTCAACAACATTAAAGCCCCACAAATAAGTACACCCAATAAAAGGGCCGCTGCAAAAAAGCATTTCCTAGCACCGTTCATAACCTTTTTAGCACAGCAAGAACTAACACTTCTGGTCTGAGCTTGCAGGAATTTTAGAAGCACCTCATAAACGTGTGTGTTCTCTGTTGTTGGTTCTAGAAGGCCCTCATTGAGAAGACCCTCTTCAATTATCGGCACTATATGGACCACATCAACAGGATTGGTATCAGTTGCTCTCTTTATAAGGCCCTTATCAAGAGCCGCCACCTCGGTTATTGGCTTGCTAAAATCATCTTCAAAATGAGCCTCCGCAGAAGGTGGCTCTTTAAGGCCCTCTTCAGACTCTATTAGGCCCATATTAAATGTATCCGCCTCCGTTTCTGCAAAGCCCGTATAAACAGTAGACCTCTCACTTGCTGTCCTTAAATGACCCTTATCAAGAAGATTCTTTGCAGCTGTCGCTACCAGAAGGCCCTCTTCAACAGGATGCCCCTTAGTTCGTAGCTGTAGAAGAGCCGCATTGACAGAGTCCTCTACCGTTTCTATCTCTAGAAGGTCTTCATCAACAAGACACTCAGTTGTTGTCTCTAGGACGCTATTAATGGAACCCTCCATGGTTTCTGTGTCTGGGTGGCCCTCATCAACAGGCTCCCCCTCAGTTCTTGTGTCTGAAAGGCTGGCGTCAACAGGATCCTCCTCGGTACTTGGCTCTAGAATGACTAAATCCAAAGAATCCTGCTTGGGTTGCGTCTCCTGAAGGCCTTTGTGAACAGAATCCTCCACAGTATCAATTCTGAGTAGAGCCTCATAGACAGAATCCTCCTCGGTTTCTGTCTCTCCTGGGCCAAGGGCAAGGACCGTGTCAACGCAATCCTCTTCAGCTTCTGTATCCCGAAGCACCTCATCAATAGAATCCTTTGTCGTTCTTGGCTCCAGAAGGACCGCATCAGGTGAATCCTCCATTTCTGTCTCTGGAAGGCCATCATCAATAAGATCCTCAACGGTCCGTGGCTCTCTGAGAAACAAGTTGCCAGGATCCTCTGCTGTTTCCCAAATTGAAGAAAATGATTTTTTCCTGATTGGTTGCACAAGTTGGCCTTCAAGGTCAATATTAGTTTGCCTTAACCTGATCATTAGATGTTTCATTTCTGTGATCTCGTATTGATAAACTTGTTCCCTCTTTTGCTCATCTTCACAATAGTGCTGATACATAGCGTCTGTAATTACTATCTTCAGGTTGGACAACATTTGCTCTCGAAGCATTGCGTATTTTTGCAGATCCTCGGTAACAATTTTGTTCTGTTCATAAAGCCCGTTTAATTTATTTCTTAACCTTTCATTCTCTGGCCTCGGTTTGTCCATGCAAGACTGGCTAAGATGCATACAACATGTTGGGTCACGATGTTCTCGCGATGCACATTCGAGTGTTTGCCCTTCTGTCGAAAGATGATTTTGCTCTTGAGGTTTTGTGCTGGGCAAATTGTCATTGAAGGCCTGTGTCGTTGCATATCTGCTCTCCTTTTTATTCCGTTTCACGTGTGCTCTCGTTTCTTCCTTTATCCTCGCGTAACGACACTTAACACTGGGGTTTTCGTGATCTGTTTTTTGGTCCTCATTGTGTGTCTCATTTTTCCACCTCAGATAATTCTGCCGCGACGTATTTTGACTGACGAGTTTATTCGGCTCAATCAAAGTGTTTTTGTATTGTTCGTTATCTCCATCGTCATTATTAATTTGTGCCCTCAAGTCTTTCCTGTCAGTCTTCGCCTTTGCTTCCAAAAGTCTTTCGTCAACGGTTTCCCCTTCGTGCGCTTTCTCCAAGAGGCATAAACTGTGAGTGTCGTCCACGTCCTCAGGGACTTTCTGTTGATCCGTTATTGCCATGTCTTGCTTTGTTAAAATGTCGCCTTTACAATAAAGGATAAATGGAACTTCACCGCTGTGTAACTGGGAATCTTTTAAAGAGATTTTCATGCATGCGAACTTTTGACTCTGTTGATTTCGAACAGATATATTTCCTTCAAGCTCTTCTCCAGTAGCATCATCCTGTAAAAAGTTGTTTTCTTCAAGACCACGCAGCTTTTCATCTTCTTCCCAGCCCTTCTTTTCACCTATCCTCATTATGTCATTTTGATCTTTCGATTGGGACTCAGGCATCTGAAGCTCTGTTCTCATACAATACATCTCGCATTGATTCGTGTCCCTCTGAGATTCAGCATTAGGTGAGTCATCAAGCCATCTCTTCTTTGTAAAGTTATCTTTTTTCCTGAGAATGTTTTCTCGCGCAACCAACGTCTCGTTTTGTTTGTATGTCCTTACGCTGTACGTTTCAACGTCGGCCAGCACATCTGGGAATGTATTCTTATCATCGAGAGTGCACTTACGTTCGAGAACTTTAACTTGCGTCCTCAATTCCTCCTCCTTTATTTCCATCTTCTCACACCGGCATGTAAGCAGCGCTACTTCATCCCTCAGGGTCTTAATCTTATCCGTTAGACTGTTATTTGTTCCTTCGAGAACTTTAACATGCGCCTTCAAATCTTCATTCTCCGTCTCCATCTTCAAACTGGGGGATTCAAACGGCACCATACTAAGATGGAAAACTTTGTTCTGCTCAATTAGATTGTCAAGTTGAGGTTCTTTAACGTGTTCTTGAAAGTCTTTGTCCTCGGTGTTCGGTTCCAGTTCAAACACGTCGCTTTCGATAGACTCCGATATGTGTGCTCTCTTCAGCAGACACTCGTTACATCTTTTTGTGACAAACAACTCTTCCATTTGCTCCAGCTGGCAATGAAGATCACGTATTATTTGTGTCAAACTGATGTTGAGGGTATTAAGCTCCTCTGTGACCTCTCGTTGATGAGCTATCTCTCTTTTTTGCTTTTCTATAATATCATCTTTACTGTAGAGGAGAATCTGAACTTGCTCGCTGGAGAGTTCTTCGTCTTTTAAAGCTGTCCTCAGGCGTGCGATCTGTTGACTCTGTTGACTTTGCACGGATTTGTTTTTTTCCAGCTCGTCTCGAATAACCTCGTTTTGCTTCTGTAAAAAGGTGTTATTTTCATCAAGGTCATGCAGCTTGTTGCTCAAATTTTTATTCTCCACAAATCCGTTCTTCATCAGAGTTTCAGCTTCATCGAGTCGCCTTATTAGATCGTCTTGATCTTGAAGCATGGAACGAACGGTCTGCAACTCCGCTCTGAGACGATGAATCTCCGTTTGGTTTTTGTCACTCTGAGATTCAATAAGATATAAATCAAAAATTAGATTCTCTGTACTTTCGTTTATGATGATGACATTTTTCTTCAGGACTTTTGCTACCGCGCAGAGGTTTTCTGTTTGCTTCCCAATCCTCACACTTTGATTTTGCAGACGCATCAGTGATTGGTGGAAAAATTCACGATCCTGTTCATGACTGTCCTCGTTATCTTGAAAATCCTTGACTTGTGACTTCACCTGTTCATTCTCTGTATCCATTTTCAGTTTTTGACATTCCAGCAGTGCTTCATTGAGGAACCTGTATTGCTCATCGAGAACGTTCTTGATTTCTTCAAGAACTTGAAGCTGTGCCCTCAAGTCATCTTTCTCCTTTTCCATCTTTGCACCATGTATTTCAAGACACGGTAGCTCTTTACTGAGAAACCTGTTCTTCTCACTTGATTTGGCCTTGCCTCCATGCCTTGCACCTTGTTTGCCCACAACTCCCTCCATTGTGGTTCAATCTAAATGTCCTCGCTTAATCCAACATCTGAAACTGCATTCGATTGTTCCATCACCGTCCCCCATCTTTAAACTGTCTGAGATCCAAACAGCACCAAAACCTGCACAAAATTAAATAACTGCAGAACATTATGAATAGATCTGCAATGTGACAAGGGATCGTCTAAAGATGGTGCATTTTGTCTTTATGACATCATCAGAGGGAAATGTGGCTTTGGTCTATGGTGTCATCAAACTGACAAATGAAATTCCGTGCATGTTGTTGCTTCATTGTAAATGGGCTTTTTTCTTGTACTGTGCTTTTCTACGGCGCGAATTTTTCCGAGCACTTCAACACAGTCTATAATTCCCGTACTGATGGCAGCATCAGGAACAATTTGGGCTTTTCTGCTCTAGTGCACTTCTTCAACATGGTCACAAGGACAGTGGGAGCTACAAGCCCTGGGTTGGAGATGACAATCCTGAGACATGCAGTCCCACATCTTTGGGTATGTCTTTTGGACATATACCAATTTTTACCAACCTTTACAAAATTGCCAGGTATTCAAAAAGACTAAACCAAAGATGAAAAAATCCAGATCGTAAAACCTCTGACACAGTTTGGCGTTGGACACAGATTTTTCTTCTCAACCTGCAGTTAAATGAGGTTGTGCACCTGCTGGTTGAATAGAAACGCCTGTGGTTGACGCCAAACTGTGACAGTCTCTTTACTTGTTACAATTTGGCATTCCGTGGGCATAAAGAATCCTCCAAAGCTTTTTCCCTTAGCAGGCTGGCCAATGTTGTCTTGGTCCACAAATTTGATGTACAACTGCTTTTGCCACTATGCAATACTCATGCAATTTTAATGTTCCTCAGTGTAAAGATCTTTGTCTGTGCATCATCTCGCCGTTCGGGATTCTATGTTATTTTCTTAGCTGTTGAGCTGTTGCATCTGAAAGCTGTCAAACGTTTGCTAGTATCTTCCATTGTCCAGACAAAAGAATCTCAATGGTGTCAGTCCCAGTGAGCAAAATTTGGCGATAGGCAATGTCAAAGGGCATCGTGGACTCAAGGGGGCGCCGAAAGAATACATTAAAATCAATAGTCCTGCCTGGGCATAATTGAACACTGTTAAATGAAGTTTGTTAACGTGACAGCCTTATTTTTTGTGGTGAAAAGTGAAACAAGCACATCTAAAGCTCTCACACGTTTTTTTTTTTTTTTTTAAGTGTACGTTTCGGTCTCTACTTAAGTACACGTATTTGCAATAATACATGTTGGCTTACTTTTTTGTAGCTTTTGCTCAGTGTTTTAAAACAAATTCAAATGCCCTTATTGCTCCCATTACCAGTGACAGTAACAAATTGCTGAAATTTCTTAATAAAGCTGGGCAGATTGCTCCGAGTTACAATAAAGTCAATATAACTAATCTTCTTGTATCATTATTGATCCCGTTGGTTTCTCGTGCAATCTCTTTTTTAATGTATGCTGCTGATAAAAAGGACAATATACCCCGAGGAAGACCTCTGCTTTTGTCACATACAGCTTTCAAGTAAAGTTTGACTCAATTAAAATTTTATTCACATTTTTACATCTGCGGGCGGAATGTTTGAAATTCATTTCAACATTGTAGTTTTCATAATTATGACATCAAACATCTTGTTTTAAAATATATTGTTCTATTTACAGCAACGTAACAGAGCAAATGTGTGGCCAGGTTCGACACTGTGCAATTATGAATACTGGTGGGGAGTAAAACATAATGCTGTAATTTTTTTTTTCTTTCATTTCACCAATCCAATATGGAAAAGGCCACAACCAATTACTTTTTGTTAGCCATCAGCTCTTCACAGGCCTGTACAATGCCCTGGTCTCTTGCTGCCCTCTAGTGTTAAGAGAGTAAAAGGCGGTCTTTTGGGTAAACAAAATTGACACGCATGCTATTTCTTATTATGAAATACTGTACCTATATAATAATTATAAAATTATATTGTGCAGCCTTCAACGTGATTGTGATGAATGATGTAAATCAAAGCAGTTAAAATCCAATTTGAGGTGTTTTTCTTCTGCTAACATGTTTGAGATGAGCATCCCTGAGTAGGCTCATAAGGCACCATGAAAGCAGTTCAAGCTCAATGGTGCCGCAGTGGTGGTTTTGGATTGCTTGGATGGACTTCGGCCAGCTCAAACTCTCAAAAGAAGCCTGGGAAGAAATACTGGAGGAGCAGAACAATGCCCACCACCACGAGGCCACAGAAGAACAGCACCAACCAGAGGGGAAACGTTCCTGAAGACAAAAACAAGACACGTAAGTTCATGTGGAAATACCGGCCTCTCTTATTATCTGATGACTAGCCCGTTGATGATAGTGCAATACATACTTGGGTAGTGGACAGCATGTAGTTGACAGCGGCTGTCTACAGCTACGCTAAACATGACAGTTTCATTGTTTCCTTTGATATTTTGGTCTTTGAATGTGTCAGGAAGGAAGGCCAGGTCTGTCACAACAATGGCATGGGACTCCTTCACATAATACAACCTCTACATACACACACACACACACACACACACACGCACGTACACAAATGGCAACACAGGAAAGAGAGACAAAAAGTTAGCATCAAAGATCAGGGCATTTCTTAGTCTTTTAATGTGACTACCTGAAGGGAGTAAGCAATGTAAATAGCTACAGATCCTGTTATAGTTCCCAGTCCAAGAAACGTTCCAGAGTCACTGTTGGATGCAAACAAATGATACTTACAAACACATACATATGCTTAATCAATCATGTATTGAACAAGATCTATGTAAATAGCACAGAAAGCAACAAAACTGACAAAATCCATCCAAGCCTCTCATTTTCAGTCAGTTTGAAGAGATAATTCAAAATACAGAAAGGCCAGTAAGTATTGGACAACTTAAAAACTCGCAAGTTCCCCTATTTCAAAAGATGTTTGTCATTTTCACCATAGATACACATCAGGTGTGAGAGACGTGTTTTGCTGTGCACTAGATATAAATGACATACTTCTGAAGAGTACCACATCGAATGAACCTGACCATCCAGAAGACACTACCTAATCAAACTCCTAACAGAAGTGAACCTTACCTGACAGCTAGGCTTGAAATGACCTCTGCCCCACAGGGACCTGTCAACATGGGCAGGAAGCTCTTGCCGTCCCACTTGGTGAGGTAACACGGTGGAGGTTTTCGGTCTCGTTTATGAGGGATCTGAACTGTGTAAAGCCGCAGCGCGTCTTTTTGGTCTTCCACTTTGCCAAACCTGAAATACAAAACATACGATTATGCTGTGGACAAGTACACTAATAGACCGAGATAATGAATAAAAAAAATGTTGATGGTTGTGGATTTTTTTTTTTTTTTACCTGCAAGCAACATAGCGGTACGTCTTCTCAGCTATCAGAGGCATGGTTTCATGCCATTTAAGAGCCATTACCCGTTGGTTGTTGCACCATACACTGCAAGCAAAGTCTCTGCCAACTGTTACAAGATGCTGCATGGGGAAAAAAATGAATACATTGTAACAAAGAAGTAAATGGCAGTTTTGTTACTTTTTTTTTAAACATTCGTACAGTATGATAAAGTGCTAGTGCTCAACCTTGCTTCCTGGACTCAGATCCAGATCTTCTATCTCTCCTTCATGCGCTTTGAAGTCAAGCTTTTTCTTAAGGGATGGAAACTGGAAGGAAAATGAATTAACTGCTAAATATATGGCAATGTATGGGATGCATAAAATTCTCCTAAAAGTTATACTGAATAAATGATCTCATTGTACTGCTGACCTCCCAGACTCTGATGTGTCCATCTGTGCCTCCTGCCAGAAGCAGGCCCAGGTCATGACTAAATCTGACCACCTTCTGGAGTGGATCCACAGGGTTCAGATCTGACTGCAGTTCAGCCAGTCCTGTCACCGAGATGTGTGTCGTCTCATCCTTCATAACAGACCCAGAGAGAGCAGCATCATCCTTTTCACCTTTGTTTCTTTTTCCACCTCGTTGCCTGGCATTACCTTTTTGCACATGGTTTTCTACACAGAAGACAGATATTGCAGGATGTGCGCATTTTTCACAGATAAAAAGATTCATTCAACCTGTAGGATAATGATTGAAATTAGGGGTGGATGATTACTTGCATTTGCAATTGAATTGCGATGGGATAAAACACGATATCCAACTTACAAAAGCAGTTGTTTAAATGTCTGGATGCTAGGGAAAGGAAGGAGGTAAGAGAAGATGGCATCGCTCAAACTAAAGCCTGCGCTGTAGACGCATGTAATTTTTGCTGAGTTTTGTATAAAACGTGGTTTTTTTTGTTCTTTTTTTTTTTTTTTACCATAAACTTCACCGTACTGCACATTTGGGAGTGGACAGTGTCTGTGTCTGCTGAGGATTGTTGTGAGAGGCTTCACAAGTCTGATTTGAATGGTACAACGTCATGTCAAATAATTGGAAAATGGAAGCATCTTGGCCTAGGTTGTAACATGTAAGCTATGTTGAGTTTTGAGTGCAGGAAAAAAATGAGACGAAATGAGTATAACTCAATGTTATTTGGCATTTATTCAATGAGGTGCGGCTGCTCTTAATGTGGGCTACTGTTTTTGTCAAAATGTTAAGTCGTATAGGCAGGTTCAATGTTCCTCTTTACAATTTAGCATGTGCGATGTTACTGATTGGAACTTGAAAAGTTTTATTGTTGTTCTAGGTTATGTACAATGTATATGTTTAGTGGTGGGTGGTGGGCGAGAAAGCACTTTTGTCATGTAAACATGTGCAAAACAATGCCCCCTGGTGGTTAGACAACAAAGTGCTTGATTTTTCATACATAGGTATCCGGCTTTTCAAATGTTAATATTGCCAAGGATCATCCTAATTAATCGTAGCAGCCAATATCGTGATCATGATTAAAATTTGATGAATTGTGCAGCCCTACAGTAGATTATATACGTGTGTAGCATGTTTATGTCACACTTGAGCGGCAGTTATGTTTTCAGTGGGAAGACATGACTACTGCACATGTCAATGTAGTAAGTTCAAACATGCAATTAAAGAAATAAACTGTCTCAGATTAATTTGTGCCTTGTTTCTCTTTATCTTAATACCCTATCTTGTACAGCATCTTTAATTGTTTATTGCGGTTAAGATATTTGGTTGTTTGCTAAAAAAAAAATAAAAATCATTGTTGAGGAACGTGGGGAAAAAAAAGATATTTCAAGTCAAATTAGCACTTCTGCATACCATCATTAACAGCAGGCTTCCCTTCACTTTTCTGTGTGCAGTCATCAAATTTCATCAAAGAGCATGTTCCGTCTTGACCAGCAGCAATCACCCCATTGCCTAATGCCAGATTCATGGTGGCACGCGTGTCAGTGTCGTGTGAGTGAAGCAGGCTGGCACTGTACTGGTTTTCTCCAACCAACCGCAACTCCAGGAAGTGCTGTAATACAGTCAGGAGTTACTTGAGCACACTACAGTTTGTAGACATTCATGCATGACAAAGTTAAATCATATTTGCATGCTTACCAAGCCATTCTTGATGCCAGTTTTGGAAGCCCCGCCGCCTCCTGCTACGACCACTAGTCCTGCTTTAGGATCGACTTTTATGGAGTAAAGGGGAAAGGGGGCTCTATATAGATCTGGCACTTTCCTTTTGCCCATTGCTGGCCTACAATTCACTCACAGTTCTTCATATAACCATTGCATTGAAGCTCACCTGGAGGAAAAACATATGAGCATTGGTTTGTTTGATTTCACCTCTTTTGCCCCTCTTGTAGGCATCTGCAAGCAGATCCTCAGTGCCACCAACTGCTGGAGGGGATGCTTTGCAAAGCCTAAAACACAACTTTAAAATAAAGGAATGTTTTATTTAATGAAAATGAATGAAGTGGTGCAACATTGATGCACTCTATACTGTATTAAGATCTTGACTCCGACAGTTGTTTGCAACAATCAAGTTCTGTAACTATTACGTATACTACAGTAACATTTATTCATACTACATGAATGCAAAATAGCTTATTAAAACATGCAATAATGGGGAACTGTGAGTATTTTTTTTTTAATATTTGCACAAAACTGGTTGTGCTAGTTGTAATCTATAAGGTTATTTGATTGTGTATGTAAATGGGTCTTGTTTATTTCATGCTTTGGTCTGTTTGATTATTAAGAACAAAACCTTAGGGGTATGACAAATGATGGTTATTGCTCAAAGGGTGGGCATTAACACCAACCCCCAAAAAAGTGCTAAATTGGTAGCAATTATTGGAAGTTATCAAGGAGGTGCCTTTAAATCTTGTCAGCAAAACATGGTACAATTCTGATTATGCGCTATAAAGTTTCACCTATAAGTCACTTTACCCATCTTAGCTTTTTATTTACTTTATTTTCTCTATTATAAACAATTGTTTGCATGAGGTTTTTTTTCTCATTGATTTTGAAAAAATAGTAATCACGCAGGCAGTGTTGAGACCATATGGAACCCACTCTGAAAAGTGCAGCCTCAGTATTAATTAAAATCTGTTACTGCTCTAGAACACAGCGAACGCGTAAGAAAGACTTGAATCTAAATAAACGGTACTTGTGAAATGAAACACATAACGACATAACAAATATTCACTAACGTTTAACAGTCACAGAAAGCCATTCAATCTGAGTGGCATTCTACTAAATGGCAGTTTTGTCTAAATGAACAAAATAACTTAAGTCATTATTAATGCAAACCACCCATCTTGAAAGGAAGCATTATTGTAAGAAGGCTGAGTGAAATATGTGTTAGCAAGTGTGCATTCTTGTTGACCAGCTAAAGGCTAGCTAGCACAACTTTCTTCTATGGTATCATTTAATGCGGTTGCTAAATTTGAGGACGCCTACCTGCGCGATGCTTCCGTATTCCTCATGAAGTCATTTCATCCGTCTACAAGTGAAACGACTAATTATTTCATTATGAGCACTTTCGGTCAAAGTCTTGTGATGTGTGAAATGGCCGACGCGTATATCCATGATGCAACGCGAACTGTCGTCACGTTGGGACAAATCTGCTACTTCCCGAACACGTCAGCATCCGTTGTAAACTCAGACGTGACGTTACCACTTAAACGTTCTTTTAAACGTACAAATAGGTTTAATTTCTATAAAAATAACATCATTTGCACTGCATGCGAAAAAATGATAAAAATGTGTTTCATAAATATGAAAGAAAATTCACGTTCAGCCTATATTTGCAATAGGATGGAAGTCATTGTCTATCCTATAAGTGGGGATAGAAAGCACAATCTTTCACACGAAATATAGATACATTACTCGTTTTTGATGCATTCAATTGCAAGACATTTTCTGTAGACGGCACAACTTGTGCTGTTTGGCTCAGCAACCAACACTATAACACACCAGTCACTATAAAGTCAAAACTTACAATCACTTAATGGCATGAACTACCCTGAAATAACACTGTTGTCAGATTATACTTATCGGGAAATAGCCGGCCAACAATTTGTGCGCTGACGATGGTAAGCGCAGGGCGTCAGTGGAAAAATCAATAGGGACAAGCCTGGTAGCAGTGTTGCTCGTAATGCTGTAATAGAAAAATGAACGTGCGTTTGACATTTTTAGAATCAAGTAACGATTTGCCCCAAGTATGCTTTTTCCATTTGCTGTAAAGTCATTTGTGTCAAATTCATGACAAAAATCCTGGCACAAAGAAGAGGCAAAAAAAAACCTCTTGTTGGAGGGAATAAAACGTTTTGTCGGTGCAGATGTTGGAAGAAAATAAAATGCCATTCTTACGGCGTTACATAAGTTTTAATGTAACATTTTGACACAGTCTTCTTTACAACAGGTTTCTTTTTGCTTAAACCACAATTAAACATTGCATGTTGTTTATTACAGAGCTTCTCACGTTTAGTATTGTTTTGTTATCATGTTTATTTTCATGTTTTGTTTGTTTATTTTCTTTTAAACTTTTTGACACTGGCTCTTTTCCACTAAAACCTTGAATTTACTTAATGCATGAATTGCTAGTCATCGTCATTATTTTTTGATAAACATAATCTGACTGCAATTAGAATTTCAATAGTGATAGGACAATAGTGATATGGAAAGGCAATTTTATAACTGAGTAATGATTCTGAAACAAACGTTGCAGACAAGGTGCACATCATTATTTTTATTGCAACATTATCAGTGAGTCATTCACCTCTTTTTTCTGTACAAGATGGTTTTGCCACGAAACATGTATTACTCATTAATAAACTGCATACTACATCCACAGACTTCACTAATACTGAAGTCTCTGACTTCATCACAAGGAGGTAGAACCTTTACTGGTCTTGGTAGACTTTTCTTTCTTCTTAAAATGCGCTTCCTCATTCAATATAATACAAACAGCCCAGGCGTGTTTTATTGTATATTATATTCGTATTTAGTATTATTATATACCGTCAAGAAGTCCGCATTCCATTACTATAGTAAAGCGGACATTCTCATATTCCCAATTTGACATCCGCGAAAATCGGGGTCTATTGTAATCTGAATTTCTGTTCTCTCGATCATCCTTCATCCTTCATCCCATACACACGCCCATGAAAAAAAAAACAACAACAAAACATCGGTGTGTTATAATACCGTTATTACATGTCAAAATGTGTCCATTCCCTTCCTTATCTACCAAATTTAAGTTATTAAAAAACGGTACATTGAAGTACAGTACTTGTTCAGTAATTTGTTTAAGGGGGCGGAGATCCTGAAAAAGAAATGTGGAGATGGTCATGGATGTGTAAAGTTTGAAAATACCAGAGGCATTGCGGAAGCGAAATGGCTTTTTCTTCAAAGTAAGAGATCAGCGTGATCTTTTAGGATTGTTTTTCAATTTGAATGAATTTGTTTAATGGCTTTTACTACGATTATGGTCATAATATGTATATTTTTCTTGTTCTATGTTAGATTTGAAACTCGAAACTCACTTCTGAACATAAGTAGACAAAAATAAAGAACACACATACTTACAAAGTGCATGACCTCTTCTACACCAGAGTCAAAGGACACTGACGCTATTCCTTCAGTAAGTCAAAAACAGCTGACGAATATCAATTTTCTCGGCAATGTGCATACATGTATCGTAATTACAGAACTCAAATACTTTCATTAATGTGTCGTTAATGTACCCAGTTTTAGAGAAAATAAATTGTATTTAAACTTGAAGGACCGGAAATATAGTTCGTGGTGTTTACAGTTCGTGACGAAGCTGAATCTTCTGCAGAAAACACCCAAGCGGAGGAAAAAAACACACACACACACACACACAACAAATAAATGTATGCCGAGGATACTTTATCCATTCTCCTTCTATATTCTCTGCAGAGTAGGGATAAAAATGACGGCTGTGATTCCTGCCGATGACACCCACGTCTTTATTTAAGGATAGCATAGGATATCTGGCTCTACGTAAGGTAGGTAACCGCATCAGTGGAGAATTTCACGACATCTGGAAGAATGGCCACAAAATATCACCTTCCAGTGTAGCAAGCGAATTATAATGATCTTAATGAACGAGTGAGACCGGACGTCAAAGCACAACGGAATATTGTCATCTAATGTAAATAGTTTCTTAAACTCATAAAAGCTAGAACATCAGTGGAAACAGGATTTGTAGACGGAAAAAAATAAGCATCATCCCTTGTTAGACTAAAGTCAGTTGGACGCAGATTATTGTGGTGATGCTCAATGTTTGAACAACGCTAAAAAGTGGAAGTGTTTTAACGACCTGTCCGTATGGCTCCGCGCAACATGTAGTCAAGCCAGGTAGGCCCACAGCACAGGGCCTGGACCTTGATTGATGACAAAAACGACTAAAGCTTTACTATTCTGTTTTGGCCTCTATATAGAGCCCATAAATGACGAACCAAAAATGTTCACTGTCAGTTGTGTTCACCCAGGAACAGAAGCTTATTAACAAATATGACTTGTCATCACAGAGACACCATCAAGACCAAACTTGGATCAAATAAAATACACAACTCATATTTTTGGGCTGGCAAAGACAGTCACTTATCTTGGAGAAATTGCTTACATTTAGGGCAACAATGTTAGCTAACACAACAAATCACAAAAAAATTGCTGAGTTGTTTTTATTTACATCCTTAATTTATTTAACAATACAAAGGACAAATAGCTCTCTTCACTCTTATTCCTTTGTTGAAAATGCTCAAAATCCAATTTTCACATTAGCAAAACTTAAAATGTGTCGTTAAACTTCCCCATCCCTTTTTTTAATGGTCCAACAATCCTGATGTGATGAGCTTGAATTTTTATTGTGAGTATTTGCATCTTGTCTTTTCATTTTTTCAGGACATGTAAGATGTGAATATGGAAGGACAACATCCAAAATACTGCCCATGCCAGTGGAATGATGGTGACGGGAGCTCATGGAAAGATCTGCCCAGGGGATGTCAACTTCAATTCAACCACTCAGACTGTGTATTACTGTGCAGAGCATCTATGGAAATGAGACTATGAACCAGTCACGTTGCTGATGCTGAGTGAGGTGAGGGAAAAAGGACAATCTCTGGATCATGTTGCTGAAGAGGCGTGCCCAGTTTGTGGATGTGACACAGGACTGAGGCAAACTTCAGTGTTTGATAGAGTGAGCACAAATGCAGTGATGTAAGCCGATGTCCCTAGTGTGAGTTCTATAAGACAATCAAGGTACTGAAGGGGTTTAATGCAGTACACGTGTGGATTCAAAGGTAATGTAAGGGCGAGCTGATGAAGAATCGCAGAATTTGATCAGCCTCTGTGAAAACCATCATCAGGTCAGACAAGAGCCGTCAAGCTTAAGGTCCATTATGCCTCGGAACCGAGCCTTCTCAGAGCCTGAGTACTCCGCCGAGTATTCTGCGGACTGTTCAGTGACTCTGCCCTCTGACCCCGGTCAGGCTGTCGGGCGGACGCACGAAGTCACTGTGAGGAGCTCAGGATGCTGCCTCTGCCTGCCCCGCTTCATGCGCCTCACCTTTGCGCCAGAATCCTTGGAGAACCTTTACCAGACCTACTTCAGGCGTCAGAGACATGAAACCTTGCTGGTGCTGGTGGTGTTTGCGGCTCTCTTCGACAGCTACATCATTGTCATGTGTGCAGTGGTCTACACCAGTGACAAACTGGCATCCATCCTCGTGGCGTCCGTCGGGCTACTGGCAGACATCGTCCTCTACCTGCTGTGCCGCTTCGGGCTGCTGCCAGATCGCATTTCAAGGCGGGTGGTACCCTATGCCCTGTGGGTGCTCATAGCGGCCCAAGTATTCTGCTACCTGGGTTTGAATTATGCCCGCTTTCACCAGGCCAGTGACACAGTGGGTTGGCAGGCTTTCTTCAGCTTCTCCTTTTTCTTGACTCTGCCTTTGAGGTTGACTCCCATCGTGCTTATCACGACCATCACTTGTGGGGTTCACACCCTGGTTCTGGGCGTCACCATCGCCCAGCAGCAACAGGAGGACATCCAGGGAGCAGCACTTGGCAGACAGGTGAGATTTCAAATAGTGCCCTTTTTTTAATTGTTTGAAAATAAGCAAATAAACAAAAAAACTATCATCTGTAAATTTCAAAAGAAAGCAAGCTGCCAGGCTGAAAAGCTACTTTTATGTCTACTATATATTCTGTACAACTTTTATGTCTACTGTATATTCTGTACAGACAGTTGGGTGGTGCAACAGTTTTGACGTTATGTGCCACCATGATGGAATTGAAATAAATTAGTAAGGATCTTACTGAAGTGTAGACGTATACATACTTTAGAAATATGACCCAAGTGGTATCAGTATATAGTCCAAACATCTACAGTATATGTGTTACTACATGCCCAACTTGTACTGTAAAAAAATGTATGTTTTCAGGCTAAAACTGTCTTTTAAAACCTTTAAGTTTTATCTTATTGACATTTATGGCAATGTTAGCACAACAAAACATGCATATTTTTTTGCGCTAAAACTACGTACTTGCTGAGTTTTTACTTATATCTTTTAAGTTTGGCGACAATACAAGGGAAAATTAGTTCTGTAGATTGTTATTTACTTGTTGACAATTCAAGAAAGACCATTTTCATATTAGCAAAGGTCAAATATGACTAATTTTTGAGGGGGGGGAATTCAAATCTGTCAATATCCAACGTGTGTTTAGAAAGTCCACTTTAACCTGAGTGCATCGCAGAAGAAATTTTGAAAATCGGATGAAGCATTCTTGCAAAATTGAGCCTTTTGTTTGGGAATAATAGCATTGTTTGAGAATGCTTTTTATTATTATATTGCCTCTTGAAAATTGGGTTGAAAAATACCTTCAAATTAGAGTAGGCTGGTATAACTTCATTATTTTCTCAATGTGCTCCTCACTTCCTTCATTTGCTCTTCTACTCAGGTTTCAAGTTTAAAGATATCCACGATTCCGAGACCTCAAGTTGTCAAAATTAGCATCGCAAACGCCGACACTTGCCCAAAAAACTCATATAGCACAGATGAAAGATTGTTGGCGAGAGAGTGTAGGCAGCAGAATATATCATGTGCGAAAGGAACCGAGTTTTTGACATTGCCGTTTATCATTTCTATATACAGTGTATTATCTAGTAAGACATTGCTAATATTGCTTTTAAATAAAATATTATTGAAATGTACTATTTATGTTCACAATTCAGTCTGATGTGTCAGACTGGATACTGCTGACTGGATATTGTCATCATAGGACCATCCAGATGAAAAAAATTGTCATCACAGATTATTTTCTATGTTATACTTCATTTAGATGTATTACTGTATATTTTTTGAAAAAATAAACTAAAATGCGACATCGGTGTTGCGGGCCAATCCTAGTAAATTATGTTTTGCGGAATTTCATATTTTTTCAGAAATGTTTACCAGTGGTTAGTCCACGTGTTTGTTGACTACGGTAATTGTATATGTTAAAAATTATTTGCTCAATTTTATGATGCAATGCTAATGACTGAACAAACTTTCCGTTTTTGGGGTCTCCTGAAAAGTAATGATTTTGGAGATGTGAGGATTCCACTAAATGCCAGCGATATTTATATTTTCAATTTAGATATAGTATCTCAACTTAAATACATAAGTATTTTTAACTTAAATACTTAAGCGCCTATTCCACTGAGGAGCCAATGCTGACGAGTGTCAGAAAAGATAGCGACTTTTTTTTAATCTTGTCATGTTTCGTTCAAGGTCGCAATTCTTATGATGTTAAAAACACAGTCTTCATTTTTTGTTTATTATAAGCAATGAAGGCTAACCATCTCTGGCAAGGTGACAAAGTAAATCAGGAATAAAAATCTAAGTCCATTTAGCTATTTGTTAGTATTTATGAGATAGAACAACAGATAATGTATACCAAACAAATACAACGAAAACAAAAAATTTTGTTCGTACAACAACAATAAAAAGTAAAATCACATTTTCCTGAATTTTAAAAGAAGTCATAGAACAATGGCGACTTCTCATCACAGCTCCGTAACCATGTTTGTTTTACTGCACAAACTGTGAGCATAAGAAAATGAAAACCAGTCTGAACTGATCACGCAAATAATGACAAGTCAAACAAATGCTGAAGATGTAATTTTAGCCCTTGTCCGTTGCTATTGTGGCTCAACGTAGGCGCCCTTTTGAAATGCTGCATGGCAGTCAAATAAGCAACAAAATAATGATGCTGGTTAATGTTTGAATATGTATTTGCATCTCTACGCGTGCTCGTTGATGCATTAATGAGGTATATTTTTCACATGTACATAGTCACAATGTTGCAATTAGGTCTCGATTGATATTTTTGAGGCAGATTCCTGTATTTGTCTGAAGAAATAGTATTAATAACAGATTGATCGGAGGGTTCATGAAAAAAACAAAATATAATAACACATTTTCCACACTATAAGGCGCACCTAAAAACCTTAACCTTATAGTCCAGTATGCTTTATACCAGTGTTTCCCAACCTTTTGCTCACCGTGGCACAGTTAATACCTTAAATTTAGTCCGCGGCACAGTCAATGCCGTATATTTATACACCGGACCGAGGGGGGTGGGGGGGGGGGGGGGGCACACCTGACAGTATCTCGCAGCACACTGGTTGAAAAACACTGCTTTATACAGTGCATAAACCATGGAATTTCATTTTGGGGGGCCAAAAAATAGAAGAATTTAATCGCCATGTAAATTTTTCAGTTTTTATTTCAGCATTTAAACAATAAATATATTTCTTACAATTAAAATTTTATAGCACCCTGTTTGAAAATTTTATATGCTATAAATGCTCCAATTTTCAAGCAGTTTATATGGGGACAAGGTGCAAAAACTGTGAGATTTTGTAAAAGAAAGCACGATTTTATAGAAAAAAAAAAACTTTTTTATTCAACAGAACATTTTACTGTAAAGTTTTTGGTAGTAATAAAAAGGTAGGTTTAATGTTTAATTGAATCATAATTTTATTAGTTTAATTACATTGGCATTGATCTAAACATCTTTTAATGTAAAGGAGGTATTTTTTCCGTTCTTCAGATAGTACTTTCCACAAATCACCATTATTGATAATTTCTGATTGTCTTAATCATAATGTCTTTGACTGACTTTTATGATTGCTTTCTTGACATCCCATTTAGTGCAGCTCCACTGCAACACCATCCACTGCTGTAGCTTCTATTCTACTTGCCTTATAATGCGGTGTACCTTACAGATGAAAAAAAAGTAAGCTATTCATTGAAGGTGCACCTTATAATCCTGGGTGCCTTATAGTGTGGAAAATGCGGTATTGCATACTGAATCAAATGACCCCTAGGGGGTACTTCAAATTTAAATCTTAAAAATAAGTTTGTATGACAGGCAGATATTTTTGTCTGTTTTACAATATTTTTCCTTAAGTATTTGTTTAGATTTAGTACAAAAAGTAACTTACCAAAAACAATTCAATGATGACTTTGTCTTTATAGAGACAGATAAACAACATGAGCTAAGTTACTGCCAAAAAATATTTATGTATGGAGCCATTTTATATTTAAATCTGTTGCTTTCTTTGATAACTGATCTTAAATGTCAAAATATCTCACCTGTCATCTTTTGTAATATACAGACAGGAAGAGTTTAACAAAGAACATTTTTTTGTTAACATGCATTTGTGTTTCAGTGTTTTTACTCCATTAAATTCTCAAGACGTATCTGGAGACATAGGAAAGTTTGAATGAAGACTGGAATCCAATTTTACTCTACTATTATTTTTGTTTGTATTTTTCGAAAATGCTGCTCATGACCCTGATACAGCAGTTCTGTTATGTCCATCAAAGTCATGTCCTCGCTGAGCATTGACATCCCTGGATTGTTTATTGCTCTTTCACTGGCACTGCTGAAGGCCTAATGATTTCACTAATACATGGCATCAATCTCTCGTATCCTCTTATTTTAAAATCAGATCATCAAAGCCACCAGTGCTGTGTTCGGGTATATTTGACAAACTTTTAGGAGTAACTGCTTTACCTTCCGATGTCTAGTTTCTCACAAGAGTAAATGTGTATTTTAAATGTCATTATGAACATTTATTGTACTGATGGATAGCAATGCAGAGGGCGACTAATCGATTTTATTATAAAATTAATTTGACAAGGTGTTTTTTTTTAATTGATTCCCCTCCCCCCATCTATTTCCGTCATTAAAAGAGCTGCCCCCAACGTGTTTTGCTTGCATGACAACGTGGCTTCAGGCAGAGTGTTGTCTATTCCCAAAAATAATCAGTGTTGCTAATTTTGCAGTTTGGTCGCTGTGTTTAAAGATTTTTCCAACCCTTAGGCAAGTATGTTTCCAAAAAGCACCTAGTGTGTTTAATTCTTGCTAAGATACAGAACATCACGAGCTGAATCGTTTTGTATATGACTAGTGGCAATCACAAAGTCAATTACAGTGACTTTTGCCATAATGCACAGTTATACGTTGCAAAAGCAGGGATTTACTTACGATAGCATCATATGACCTTGGGTATGTGCTTCAAAGTCAGAAATAATTCATTACCTGTACTTACTTGTTTTTTTTCTCAGCTCTTGGCCAACATTGTGATCTATGTGTGTGCTATTACCGTGGGGGTCATGTCATATTACATGGCAGATCGGAAGCACAGAAAAGCTTTTCTTGAGGCACGACAATCCCTCGAAGTCAAACTCAACCTGGAGGAGCAAAGCCAACAACAGGTCAGAGATCAAACAATACAGTATGTCTGTGTTTAAATACAACTACATTTACTGTAAATATTGAACATTCAAAAGTAGGAGCCTACCAAAAAATCAATTAACATCACAATCATGATTCTCATTTACTATGATTTAAATTGATTTAAAATGGGCCCAAATCGATATTAAACATGTAAAAATATTGATCCGCTTCCTGTCGGCTCCCTTACCACGTCGTAGGCGTGCTGTGCCGTGACGTCACCACGGAGCCCGTACTGGAGTCAAGAGAAAAAAAATAAAGTCCGTGCAGCAGGATGCACAAAAACAAACAATGGAAAAAATTAATTCAACCGCATCATCCTCAGCGAAAGCAATCTTGTCACGTTTTGCAAACTCGTGTGACGCACAAAAGCCACACAGCCGCTAATATAAATGCAACTCTACTACTAACGAACGGAGTTTGACCATCACAGATCCGCGTGATTGTCTAAGCATTGAAAGTGGCCTTTCCCTATCGCGAGTCCCAATGACATTGAAGCCGTGATAAATACATATTTCCTTCCAACTAAATAGATCAACAATGACAGGAATAGCATCAGTCAATCATATCTTCTTCTGCTTCCCTCCTCAAACTCGACTATCCTAATGCACTTTTATCTCGTGCACTGACATGAATTAAATGCGCTAACCAAGAGCAAATATTCATACAGAACAGAAAACAAATGGTCATGATGAACAGAACTTCAGCATGACCACAAAATAAAATCAAATCAAACAAAACAAGCTAAAATTGGAAAAAACTGTATGCAAACTCCAAATTAATTCACAATCACATATTACTCAGATACATGTAAATGAATGAAAATACTGTCTATAATGCACTTGTGACTGATAAATGAAAAAAAGAGATGAACAACTCATGATTCATGTTTTTCCCATACACCCAAGCTGCTCACTTGAAAAAGTGTATTTTCATATCTTGTTTGTCATCGATGTACTGAGAAATATTAGTATTTTTCATTTGGGCAACAATTTTTCACATAATATTTTGGTGCTGCAATTTTGAGTGAAATGACTTATCTTGTTCTACCTTTTTTCATTTCATTTTATTTTATACTATAAAAGTTATACAATTTATAGCTAGCTTTAAAATTAGCCATTGTCCACATGCTTTTTTGTGGAAAAATGCATACTCTTTGCAAATAAAAACGTAATAAATGTAAAAAAAAAAAAAAAAAAGACTCTCACTTTGTTATTCTGTTTTGCAAAGCAGACTGAAGTAGTATGATGATTCCTTGCAGATTGAAGCAGAAATCATTTTTGAATCAAATCGTTTTGAATCGAAAATCAATATGAATCAAGACATTGATTCTGAATGTAATCAAATCAAAGAGTCAAAGATTCCCACCCCTGTTCAAAAGGTATTTCTAACTTTTTTTTCAAGATGTTGTCACTTGTAGGAAATAAAGCATTGTTAACAAGATGTTGACACTTCAGCTGTCATCTCTTGACTTGATTGGCAAGGCTGAAAGTTTAGCATTGTTTGTGGGATTTTGCTCTGACTGATTGCAAACAGAAAAAGGAGAAAAAAAGATCTAACAAACTCAGGATTACTGAGGTTGATTATTCTAGTGTTTCACTAAAAATGCGCTTGCTGCCGAACATCCTCAACATTATCTGTCAGAATAATATGGCATAAGATTTTTTGGGGCCATCCATATAAGATGGATGTAGTTCTAACAACACATATCAGACCTAATTACAGTATGTCATCCTCACAATGGGATTCTGAGACTGCTGGCAGATGAGGACCGCCGACCAATCAAGTCGAGTATGTTGTGCTGTCTGTTACCATGACAATTAGCCTCCTCAGATGATATATACAGTATGTCATCGCAAAGGCATCTGATCAGTTAATTGTTTCATAGCTGCCACACTGTGAAATTTTGATTTGTATTCAAAGCGCCCCCACATAACCCTTAATGACTCTCTCTCCACTCCCGTTCTTCAATTGTGCGTGTGCATTGTAGTTATTTTGATTTTTGCATTAACACCTGAAAGATAAGTCATGAGGTGTGCAAGGAGATTTACAGAACTGGTGTCACCATTCACTATGTAATTAGGTTGAATCTTATGGACCACAGCAAAATTGGGCTTTCAGCTTGGATTCGCTTAAATTACTCACCAATGTTTATCGTTTGTGATTATTATTTATAGTCATAGTGAAAGCATAACTTTATGATTTCTGTATGATGACTGAATTTGTTTTTATGCGTCATAGTACTGAGTCTCTGGGGGTCGGGGAACAAAGCTCAATCACACCTTCAATTGAACACTAATTGGTTGTCATCGTGTTTGGCATAACCTGATAGAATACTGTTGCGGGAGGGAGGGCAAGTTCGGGAGCAGAAGAAAGACGTGAATATAGACGAGCATGTGAAAGTAGATTTTCTCAGAAATCTTAAGTGACGGTTAAAAAAGGTTAAAATAATTACAGTAATTACAGATGTTAATTAATTTATCCATCATTTTTCAAAATATTTTGAAAGGCTACCGGCTCCATTTATTCCAATCATTATTGATGGTATATTTGCTGTTTTTGGCTCTAAAGGAGCGTTAAAAGCTAGTTTGTTTTTCTGTAGGAACGCCTGCTGCTATCTATCCTTCCCAAACACATCGCTGATGAGATGCTGCAGGACATGAAGAAGGAGCCCAGCCAGAAAGAAATGCAACAGTTTAACACCATGTACATGTATAGACATGAAAATGTCAGGTAATGTAGTAGATTTAAAGCTTTAAAATTTAAGATTCTGCTTTTCATTCGATGTGCTTAGATACTATAAAGTCATTTTAATCATTTGCGTTTTTGAATTGCTGAATTTGACCCAGCCTGCTTTCAAACTGTAGGTTGACTATACAACATGGTGCACTGTAATGTCTCAATCTCTCGTTGTGCAGTATTTTGTTTGCAGACATTGTGGGCTTCACCCAGTTGTCCTCATCATGCAGCGCTCAGGAGCTGGTCAAACTGCTCAATGAACTTTTTGCTCGGTTCGACAAACTAGCTGCAGTGAGTCTCAGTAATAATCATTTTAGTTTGACACATAAATGTGCATTGTTTTTGACATAACGGTTATATTGTTTAATAGATTTGTTGCGAAAAAAATCGGTCAAAATTCTAACAAAGCTAAGCTTAGAAGTGAAAGGTTCTGCAACTTGTGAGGTTTATTACACTGAGCAGTTGCATTCCCCTCTTAAAAAGAAATTAGCATAAATTTTTGGTTATTGGGCGGCATGTTGAAGTGTTCAGCATGTCCGCCCCTTAGTTCAGTGATAAGAGATTCGATTGCGGCTCCGGCCTTCCTGTGTGGAGTTTGTATGTTCTCTCCGTGCCCGTGGTTTTCTCCGTGCACTCCAGTTATCTCCCACTTTCCAAAAACATGCTTAATGTATATTGGCCACTGTAAATTGCCCTTAAGTGTGATTGTGAGTCTAGTTGGTTGTTAGTCTATGTGCGCAGGATGTGAATCTTTGGTACCTAACAATGATTACCAGTTTTTAGAATTTGAATTTGAAGTCATTGTTCAGCTAAGATCATGCAAGATAAATTGTATTGTTCTATGACTAAAACCCCAACCACCTTGTCAGAAATATCACCAGCTGAGGATCAAGATCCTAGGAGACTGTTACTACTGTATTTGTGGGCTGCCAGACTACAGGGAGGACCATGCTGCCTGTTCCATCATGATGGGCCTCGCCATGGTTGAGGCCATCTCGTGAGTATACAGAAGAGCTTTAGTTCAAATTCCCAGAGGTCAATCACTGCTTTCGCATGTGATTCATGGTGGCCTGTCACATGCTCAAATTGATCAGTCCAACAGACTAATATAGATTTTTTTCTAGCCGTGAAAGAAAGTGCATTAGAGTCACTCCTCATGCGTGTATGTGTGAGCGTGTGTGTGTGTGTGTGTGTGTGTGTGTTGTATTTCTAATCAGGAAGTGAAACGCCCTGTTCACTGAAATCCTACCTCTCACCATGTGGCTGCCATGCCCCCTTCATGACGTCGTTTTAAAGCTGACTGCCACGATGAAACAACAACAACAAATAAGCTAACGTTGTAGCAATTAGTAATGGGAGTCACAGGCAAAGTGATTGAGGAAGCGAAAAACAGCACTTTTACTGACATTGAAATGAACTGGAGTTGCCAACAAAGCAAAAGACTTGTCAATAGAGCAAACACAATAACTCCTGTTCCTCTATCAAGTCTGTCCCCTTGAGAAACCACTACTCATAACAGCAGTTCAGAGTGAATTATATACCACAACATTGATTGTCTGGAGGTGTGCTCCCAAACAAACTTTTGCCATTTGGACATTTTCTCCAGTAAAACCTACTGTTGTGCGGGCAGTACAGGTGTGGTGTAGATGCACTACGAAGGTCTGTTATCATCATCATTCCTCTCGCAAGCCATTTTTATTTCTGAGAGCGCAGAATGAGCAAGAATTTTTTGGAAATGCACCAATGAAGGCTAATAAACTAACACTGTAATATGGTTAAAAGCTCCAAAAGTTGGATTTCTATGGCAAAGGCTCTTTAATGTTGATTTATCATTCTGTGTTGTGATGACAATTTTTAACCTTGAACCATTGAATTTCATGTCTCTGCAAACACTAGGTATGTGCGTGAGAAAACCCAAACAGATGTTGACATGCGAGTTGGAGTGCACAGTGGTACAGTCTTAGGGGGAGTACTTGGTCAGAAACGTTGGCAATACGACGTGTGGTCCACTGATGTCACCGTTGCCAACAAGATGGAGGCTGGAGGGATACCAGGGTAAGAACACGCTGAAAAGTGTATTAGCAAGTTCCGCTTTTACTCTAGCTATGTACTGTACGTGCAAACACCACATCAAAAAACATTCTGTCACGGGGGAGTACGGCGGTTGAGGAGGCCGGCATGGTTGCAGAGGAGGAGGACCCAAAAGCAGGGGAGCGTCGGGACAGGGGGTTGATTAAATCCATTTATTTATAAACGAACGGGAACAAAAGCGAGAAAAACAGGACGGCAAAAAACTCGAACTAAGGGCGCAGGCAGGCTGGCAAAACAGAAAGCAAAACACTATGGACAGGCTGGCAGGAAAACACGGAGCTGAGGGACTCGGGGCAAGACGGGACTACGAGACAACAATACGATAGAGACAATATGACATGACGTGACAGAGACAATGATCCGACACGGGCTGTAACAGACACTAGGCTTAAATACATTCACAAACTAATCAAACTAACACATGGCAGCTGGGCAGGGACAACAGGCAAAGGGAGCAGATTGGAGGACACGAGGCGCAGGTAACAGACAGGTGGACTAAATCAAAACTAACGCAGGCAGACGCGACAGGGGCAGAAACCGGAACTATAAACGTAAACAGAAACAGAACCCCTCAAAATAAACCCACAACCCAACAAACCATGACAGAACCCCCCTCTCAAGGGACGGATCCCAGACGTCCCAAAACAAACCGACAAGCAACCAAAACCGAGGCAGGGTGGGCGGAAGGGGGACCGGAGGAGGGCACAGGAGAAAAACAAAAACAGTCCAAAGGCACCCCTGGTGCCAAACGGGATGCACCCGAGGGGGAAAGTCCAGAGGACGACCCGGTCGCCAGAGCGAGTCAGGCGGGCGACCCGGTCGCCAGACGAAAGGTGCCCTGCGGGGCGAATCAGGTGGGCGGCCCGGACGCCAGACAAGAGGCGCCCGGCGAGGCGAATCAGGCGGGCGGCCAGGACGCCAGAGCAGATGTGCCCGGCGGGCCGAGTCAGGCGGGCGACCTGGGCGCCCGATGGCGAACAGCAAGCCACCCCAGGTAGGCTTGTATCCCGGTTGCCCCTGAAGATCGGCAGGCGGGGCGTCAGGCGAGAGCGGAGACGTCAGCAGGGCGGCGTCAGGCGAGAGCGGAGACGTCGGCTGGACGCCGTCAGGCGAGAGCGGAGGCGTCGGCTCGACGCAGTCAGGCCAGAGCGGAGGCGTCGGCTGGACGCAGTCAGGCCAGAGCGGAGGCGTCGGCTGGACGCCGTCAGGCCGGTGCGGAGGCGTCGGCTGGACGCCGTCAGGCCGGTGCGGAGGCGTCGGCTGGACGCCGTCAGGCCGGTGCGGAGGCGTCGGCTGGACGCCGTCAGGCCGGTGCGGAGGCGTCGGCTGGACGCCGTCAGGCCGGTGCGGAGGCGTCGGCTGGACGCCGTCAGGTCGGTGCGGAGGCGTCGGCTGGACGCCGTCAGGCAGGTGCGGAGGCGTCGGCTGGACGCCGTCAGGCAGGTGCGGAGGCGTCGGCTGGACGCCGTCAGGCAGGTGCGGAGGCGTCGTCGGGGTGCCATCAGGGAACAGCCACTGGGTGCAGACCACAGACACGAGTGAGAGCACAAGACTGACCTGGGACAGGGGCGACCACAGGGAACCGTCTGGCATCTCTGTCGTCTGCGGCAATGGTGGCATGGCTGACAGCTCAGGCGACTGCGGCTGCCGCGCCGAGGCTGGCGGCTCAGGAGGCTGTGGCAGTGGCGCAGAGGCTGGCGGCTCAGGAGGCTGAGGCGCCGTGGCTGGTGGCTCAACAGGCTGAGGCTGCGGCGCCGTGGCTGGTGGCTCAGGAGGCTGAGGCAGCGGCGCAGAGGCTGGCGGCTCAGGAGGCTGAGGCGCCGTGGCTGGTGGCTCAACAGGCTGAGGCTGCGGCACCGTGGCTGGCAGCACTGGGAACGGCAGGCTGGACAGAGACAGCCACTGGGGGCCAATCAGAAACGGCGGGGATGCCAGGAGACTGACTTGGGATGACTGAGGCAGACGGGCGACTGGCTTTGGAGGCAGACGGGCGACTGGCTTGGGAGGCAGACGGGCGACTGGCTTGGGAGGCAGACGGGCGACTGGCTTGGGAGGCAGACGGGCGACTGGCTTGGGAGGCAGACGGGCGACTGGCTTGGGAGGCAGACGGGCGACTGGCTTGGGAGGCAGACGGGCGACTGGCTTGGGAGGCAGACGGGCGACTGGCTTGGGAGGCAGACGGGCGACTGGCTTGGGAGGCAGACGGGCAGGGTTCACAGAGCCTGGGGTCCGGCTCGCAGGGTGCACAGAGGCCGGGGTCCGGCTCGCAGGGTGCACAGAGGCCGGGGTCCGGCTCGCAGGGTGCACAGAGGCCGGGGTCCGGCTCGCAGGGTGCACAGAGGCCGGGGTCCGGCTCGCAGGGTGCACAGAGGCCGGGGTCCGGCTCGCAGGGTGCACAGAGGCCGGGGTCCGGCTCGCAGGGTGCACAGAGGCCGGGGGCCGGCTCGCAGGGGTCACAGAGGCCGGGCGCCGGCTCGCAGGGGTCACAGAGGCCGGGCGCCGGCTCGCAGGGGTCACAGAGGCCGGGCGCCGGCTCGCAGGGGTCACAGAGGCCGGGGACCGGCTCGCAGGGGTCACAGAGGCCGGGCGCCGGCTCGCAGGGGTCACAGAGGCCGGGCGCCGGCTCGCAGGGGTCACAGAGGCCGGGCGCCGGCTCGCAGGGGTCACAGAGGCCGGGCGCCGGCTCGCAGGGGTCACAGAGGCCGGGCGCCGGCTCGCAGGGGTCACAGAGGCCGGGCGCCGGCTCGCAGGGTTCGCAGAGGCCGGGGACCGGCTCGCAGGGTTCGCAGAGGCCGGGGACCGGCTCGCAGGGTTCGCAGAGACCGGGGACCGGCTCGCAGGGTTCGCAGAGGCCGGGCGCCGGCTCGCTGGGACAGGGGCGGTCTGCCGCCTTGGCGCTGGGACAGGGGCGGTCTGCCGCCTTGGCGCAGGGACAGGGGCGGGTAGCCGCCTTGGCGCAGGGACAGGGGCGGGTAGCCGCCTTGGCGCAGGGACAGGTAGCCGCCTTGGCGCAGGGACAGGTAGCCGCCTTGGCGCAGGGACAGGTAGTCGCCTTGGCGCAGGGACAGGTACGGGTAGCCGCCTTGGCGCTGGGACAGGTACGGGTAGCCGCCTTGGCGCTGGGACAGGGGCGGGTAGCCGCCTTGGCGCTGGGACAGGGGCGGGTAGCCGCCTTGGCGCTGGGACAGGGGCGGGTGCCGCTTCAGCCCGCCGGCAGGAAGTTTGGGGAACAGAGACCGGTGGTACAGACGCGACAGGAGCTTGGGACAGGGTGCAAGAAGAGGGTGGTACAGGACAGGAGGAAGTAGGCAGGGCGCGGCAAGAGGGGGACACAGAGACAGGAGGGAACGGATCGGAAGGCTGAACAGATGGGTTCTGGTGGTCACTGGGGCGGTGGCCTTTTCGCGGGCCCCTCCACCGGCGGCCACGAAATGCCAACCGGGAGCCCACGAAAAGGTCACGGTCAAATAGGGGCTCTGAATCGGAGTCTTCGGACGAACTGTAAAAGGACTGGCCGGACTGATAGTCAAAATCTGAATCAAAATCATAATCAGAGGTGCACGGGCTCGAATACGGAATATGATAAAAAGTGTTGACGGAAGAGGGACGCGGGTAAACAAAATCAGGACCGGTACTGGAACGAAACGTGACGAAGGGAGGGCAATCCTCGATGTCGGAAAAATTAGACTCTAACGTGTAGTGAGGAGCGCGAGCAGGAGAGGAAGAGTGATCAGGTGGACGGACGGAAGGTGAACTACGCAAATCAGCGAAATCGGAACTACAAAAAACGTGCGGGGACAGAATCGTATCGTAAGGGAGGTCGGAGGAACACGAGGGAAACGCGGAAGTGACGGACGCGGGGGACAGATCAGAAGCGGGAACAGGCGCGGACTCCGAGGGGAAAAACACGGAAGAAAAAACAAGAGGTCTTACACTGGGGGAACGGGGCTGGCCGGCGGGCTGAGAGCGGATGCGGACGGGGCGGCGGCGTCGTGTCCGCCGCCGCGGGCTTCCCGCTGGGTCCTGCGTTGGTCGGATCATTCTGTCACGGGGGAGTACGGCGGTTGAGGAGGCCGGCATGGTTGCAGAGGAGGAGGACCCAAAAGCAGGGGAGCGTCGGGACAGGGGGTTGATTAAATCCATTTATTTATAAACGAACGGGAACAAAAGCGAGAAAAACAGGACGGCAAAAAACTCGAACTAAGGGCGCAGGCAGGCTGGCAAAACAGAAAGCAAAACACTATGGACAGGCTGGCAGGAAAACACGGAGCTGAGGGACTCGGGGCAAGACGGGACTACGAGACAACAATACGATAGAGACAATATGACATGACGTGACAGAGACAATGATCCGACACGGGCTGTAACAGACACTAGGCTTAAATACATTCACAAACTAATCAAACTAACACATGGCAGCTGGGCAGGGACAACAGGCAAAGGGAGCAGATTGGAGGACACGAGGCGCAGGTAACAGACAGGTGGACTAAATCAAAACTAACGCAGGCAGACGCGACAGGGGCAGAAACCGGAACTATAAACGTAAACAGAAACAGAACCCCTCAAAATAAACCCACAACCCAACAAACCATGACACATTCACTAGATATTGGATGCTTTCAAAGTTATTTTTTGTCAGTCAAACAGGTTTAAATGGTTTGTTTCTCTGTTTTTATTATTATATATTTTTTATCTTGTAAATTCATTTCTCATGAAATTACATTTCATTCCCCTAAAGTGGGAGGTAATTATATGCTTGCTAGGAATACTTCTCTGTCAAGTTTTCATGCTTGAAATTCTATTCTGGTAAATGTAATACGCATTTAGGTGTGTCCAACTTCTCTACAAGTGTGGTAAGATGTGTCATAGTTCAGGACAGCAAATATAACTTAAAACCTGACTGGTGGCTTCTTACAGTATGATTCAGAAGTTTGTGCATATTTTAAAAATAATTATCCACCTAGTTAGTGATGCTCTACTTTTCAAAGTGATTCATAAGTACAACTGTCGACTGTAAAGGCAGGCCTTTTAAGAAGCCTCATTCAAGTGTTTGACCTCTGACCCTTTTCTCACCATGTATCACCACACCCTAATTCCTTTTTTTTTTTTTTTTTGTGGAATAGTCGTGTCCACATCTCACAGACCACCATGGAGTGTCTTCACGGGGAGTTTGAAGTTGAGCCAGGGAACGGAGGTGACCGCTGTGACTACCTGAGGGAGAGAGGACTCGAGACATACCTAGTCGTTGTTTCCAAAGGATCTGTGGGAAAAAACGGCATCAACAGTGTAGTGAGTGAAATCTACACATACTATACACAGTTTTGAGTCTTATTCATGAACAGCCCTTTTAGAAAGGGCCTCCCTGCTCCAATTATGCTGTGCAATATATTTGTTTCTTTATGCTGTTTGGAAAAAAAACATTTAGATTAGACTACTATCTCTCACGGGCGGCTCGGTGGTGCAGTGAATGGCATGTCCGCTACACAGTTAAAGGGACATGAATTCGACTGGCTCCGGCCTTCCTGTGTGGAGTTTGCATGTTCTCCCTGAGCCCGTGTGCGTTCTCTCTAGGCACCCCGGCTTCCTGGTTGCCTGAATTTTAAAGTGTTTGTTTTTTTCTCTCTTTTTCCATTAGAAATTATCTGTAACTTCGTCCAATGGAAACTCCCCTCTGCTAATCAACACCACGGAATGTAATGGTAGCGTGAACACAGCCTGCACTACACCAGAGGAACCGGAAGAACTGGACACTAGGGTAAACAGTCTTAATCTCTCAGATCAGACTACAGGTGACATTTGTTTTAAAAAATCAACAACACTCATCTTTAGCTGGGAGTCCTGTACGTTCTTAATTGGCACAACTCATGAAGAACAGGCTTAATATAAAAAAGGCACAAACGGACAAAAAATGTGATAAAACAATGTTTCTTTTATAAAAATCATTTATAAATTCATCAAACATTTAATATGACTATCTTTCCAAATCATTGGAACAACATGGAATTGAGTGAATATAATCTTCTTCATGAAGAGAACATATGGCATAAGAGTGCACTTCCTGAAAACTGCGTCCTTAATGGTCTAGCTGGAGCCCAGACCGGAATCCAATTGTAGAGTTGTCTGAAGAGGGCTTGGCACAGACAATGCCACACCTCATTTGGAGCTCATCAAAGTCAAAAAGTGACACGCTGATTGACATCAAAACGACAGTTACATATGTAACAACGGTTCTATTAGCACCGGATGACTGCCAGAGGCAGTGCTCAAAGGGAGGAATAAGCCTTTGCACAAGCGCAACACAAGGATGCATACCAACAAAACCCCAGCATAATAATTTTCATGAGATCATATTCACATTTACGTGACCATTTGTTTATCTTTCTCCTTGAGTGATGTGAAGAATAACGTGTAATTGGCAATGATGCCAATTTGTGGAACCGCAGGTGGTAAACCCATCTTTCCCAAATCCTCGCCGAAGGCTCCGGCTGCGTGATCTGGCTGAAAGGGTCATCGACGCCCAAGAGAACGAACAGGAGCTTAACAAACTGCTAAATGAGGCCCTGCTAGAGCGGGAGACTGTCCAAGCGTGAGTCTATTTTTTTTTTCACACATTTGAAAGGTGATCTCTGTTTGCTTGCTGCTGGACAGAAAGTGTAAAAAAATAATTAAAGGTTTTACTTGAGGTACAGAGAAAAAAAAAATATTTTAAGCATTAAACAGTAAGATGTAAAATGACAGCAGGGCAAGGTAATTACCGTACCGTTGGGGGCTGCATCACTCGGTGGTAGAGTGCTCGTCTCCCAGCCAAGAGGCCGTGGGTTCGATCCCCATACCATCAAAACCATGTCGAAGTGTCCTTGAGTAGACCCTGAACCCCTAGTTGCTCCTGATGCTGTGTCATCAATAGGTAAATGACTAGTTAGTGTAAAGCGCGTTGAGTACCCAGAAAAGCGCTATATAAGTGAAAGTCCATTTACCATATACCGTACTCTGCTAAATTAATACAGTAACTAATGTAAAGATGTCATACATTTGAAAATGATCTCTTTTCTTTGATATTAATGTGTTTTAGATCTTTTAAGTCTTGCAAAGAAAAACAATAATGAGCATTAGGGTAAACAGGCTTTAATATATATATATATATATATATATATATATATATATATATATATATATATATATATATATATATATATATATATATATATATATATATATATATATATATATATATATATATATGTTAAAGCCTGTTTGAGCTGACTTTGGTCAGTATGTATTTGATTTGTAGTGCAGGGTGAATTGTGAAATTAAGTGTGTTTCCATCTGACTGACTGTTACGTCAGGGGGAACCCTAACCCTGTTTTCATTGCTCCATGGCAGGGGATGCTATACTTCAATCGTCAAAAAGTCATTTTCTCACATGAAAAACTAAATAGCCATGTTCTTCCCCCTATAAAAAAAATCATAATAATCACAATAATAGTATTAAAATGAACTATAAAATATTTGATGTGAGTATTTAGGTACTCATGTCTTCTCAGTTTGAAGGGGAAGCACACAAACCGCCTCTCCTTGAGGTTTGTTGACCCCGACTTGGAGACTCGCTACTCAGTGGAGAAGGAGAAGCAGAGTGGAGCTGCGTTCTGCTGCTCCTGCGTTGTGCTGCTCTTCACTGCTGCCATGGAGGCCCTTATTGATCCCAGGTTAGTCCTTGAGGCAGTGGTTTCAGATACTACAAGATATTTGATTAATTATGCAAAAACACTGAATGGAAACAACATGCTGACAAGATTTTTTTGGGGGTAACAGGTTGATTGCAAACTACATCACCTTTGCAGTGGGGGAAGTCCTACTCCTAATACTGACGATCTGTTCCTTAGCCGCCATCTTCCCAAGGGTGAGTTTACACCCCATCCCCCTGAATTTATTTAAAACATGAATAAAATTAACAAGTACAATATGTTTACAAAAAAAGTATAAAATTGTAGTTTGTGGAAACAAAATGACTTAAAATATAAGGCAAAAATGATCATTTACTTGTTTGAAAAGAAGTAGGATGAAACTTAAGCTTTTCTACTCCTATCTGATTGTCTTTTTTTCATTAAATATCATCAGTATTTAGAAATAATCGTATCTACTATATTCATTTCTAAAATATATGAGTATGCACACAAAATACCCTACCATTTCAGGGTGCTGTGTTCTCTCCTGCAGCCAAGAAAGCATTCACAAATATATTGTCAGTCTTTCAAATGTTTTTGAATTTTTTTGAATTGGCCAAAATCTTAAAGGGGTAATCAGTCAAATGCAGTCTTGAAGTAATGATTGAGGGTTCAACATACCTAAGCAAATAAACTAGCATTATGTTTGACATTTGATGACAAAAGATAAAGCATGATCTTTTGTCATTATCATTATTACAGGTTAGGGATAGCGGCTGTACCTATTGATTGTTGGAAAATTGGGCTCTAAGCTGGGATCGATTCCTCTGCAATTGGTTTTTGCCACATGTGTCTGTTGTTTTTTGGTATACTAGTATGAAGACAGATGGTATTATTTATTTTATTTTTTTTTTACACACTTTTTTTACATGAAGGTCTCCCCCTCCATGTGCCATCACTTTCACCTTACTGTGCCCATGGCAAACAGGTCCCTGGTGAAGGACCCAAGCCTCCATGATGTTTTAATAAATTGGACAGATGTTTCCCTTGCCCGGATGCGGGTCAGTGCGGCATCCCTCGGGTGTCAAGCCTAGGTTTGGGGCTCGTTGGCGAGGAGGCCAGGAGCGGGGACATTGGCAGTTTGATCCCTGGCTATAGAAGCTGGCTCTGGGGACAGGAAACGTCACCTCTGGCAGGGAAGGAGCCTGAGCTAGTGTGTCAGGCAGATAAGTTCATACCAGATATAATCAGACTTGCCCCCACACACAGCTTGGGTTATGGTACCAGTCCTCTCGGGAGGAGTTGGACTCCCTTGCAATCTGGGGTTGCCCACGGTGAGAGGCACAAATGAGAATTGGCCATACTTGTTGCCCCCCGGCTCGGCACCTGTACATTGGGGTTCACCCAATAACAAGTGAATAGGATTCCTCTGCTTTCTGGTCCACCAACCAGCATCTCAGGAGGGATAAGCAGTGCACCATTAATACTGTTTACAGTGAAAGTTGGCCATTGCTGATCTCAACGTGGGATGTCATGAGCCGGTGGGCAGAATACTTCGAAGACCTTCTGAATTCTACTCCTACACTCCTCAGCCTCCTTCGTAAGGTCTATTCAGCGGTGCTTGAGAAGAAGGTCTGTCAGGAAGTCTATCCTCGGATTCAGGAGGAGCATTGTGGGTTTTTAAATGTTTCGGGTTTTTATTCACAAGTGAGGGCAGGATGGAGTGGGAGATCAACAGGAGGATCAAAGCAGCATCTGTTGTGATGCAGATTCTGTACTCGTCTGTTGTGGTTAAGAATGCGCTGAGCCCAAAGGCAAAGTTCTCGACTTAACGTCCGAGCGCCGTTCCTAACATCACCAATATGAACTGCAGGTCATGACCGAACAAAGAAGATCCTAGATACAAGCCGCTGAAATGGGTTTCTTCTGCAGGGTGTCCAGGCTCTCCCCTAGCGATAGGGTGAGAAGCTCGGTCATCCGAGAAGGGCTCAGTGTCAAGCCGCTTCTCCTGCCTGCGTTGAGAGGAGCCGGTTGAGGCGGCTCGGGCATCTGGTTAGAAAGCCTCTCTGAAGCCTCTCCGGTGAAGTGGTACAGACATGTCCCACTGGGAGGAGGCCCTGGGGACGACCCAGGACACACTGGAGAGACTATGTCTCTCGGCTGGCTTGGGAACACCTTTGAGGAGCTGGATGATGTGGCTGGGGAGAGGGAAGTCTGGGTCTCCTTCCAAAAGCTGCTGCCTCCGCCAACCTGAGCAGTAGAAAATGGATGCATGGATGGACGGATGGACAGATTGACGCAAAGACAGAGGGACAGACAGGTCTGGGAACATTGGATGGACCCCAGCAGAGTGTTGTTAGTGGTCATAAAAGGTCTCTTGTTTGTTCACATAAGTGGCAGCTTTCACTGAAGCCCACCACATTTTGAGTTTGACTTAGCAAAGATCTGGCCTTTTGTCTTTAATAATTAATATTTCAGAAATCTACTAAATTTGTTAAATATTTCTGTTTTTGTTACATATTATCATTTATTTGCTTGAATAAAAACTTCCATGTTCTTGCATGCTCATTATAGATGCCAAGAACTGCTGTTTCAGGTCATCTCACCGTTGAAACTCTAATGCATTTGATGTTCAGCAATATTGATCGCCTGATCACTCAGGCAGTTCACACTACAAAAGTTTTTCACCCCAAATTTTCAAATTAGCAAATTTTTGTAGCACTAGTGTTTTCATCCATCTATTTTCTGTACTGCTTTATCCTCAGTAGACATTTTATCCTTTTTATTAAAAAAAACAAACAAAAAACATCTTTTTTTTTTGTTTTGTTTTTTACCCTTTAAGGTTTTTCCTAAGAAGCTTGTTTGTTTCTCAACATGGATTGACCACACTCGATGGGCTCGTAACACCTGGGCCATGGCTGCCATTTTCATACTTACCATGGCTGACATCGTTGATATGGTAAGATTTTTATTACATCATCCCAAAAAGCGATATACCTCTGTGGAAATGAATAGTTTCTGAGATAATTACTGTCCTTCTTCCAGCTGAGCTGTCTGCCTCAAGGTCCTGTGTCAGTCAGCACTTCTGTGGCATCCCCTTCCTCTTCATCCACCTGGTCCAGCTCTGAAGGTTGTCTGAACAACCCCAAATATTATAGCTATATTGCTGTACTAGCACTTTTGGCCACCACCATGCTGGTTCAAGTTAGTCACATGGTCAAACTCACACTGATGCTGCTTATCACGGTGGCTACCGGTGTTGTTAATTTATACAGCTGGGGGGACATCTTTGACCGCTATGACATGGCTCGCTTTCAAGAGTACAGGTATTCTAAAAAAAAGTTGTTTTCCTATATTTTTATATGATATAAATGATGTAACTTTGGATATTTGCATATTGTTCTTCTTCATAGGTCATATTTAGTGCCGTCCAAGTTGTCAATGACGATTATGATCTTCACTATGATGGTCAGCTTTTATTATTTCTCCCGGCATGTAAGTTGACATTATTTACTTATTATAACTGCACAGTCTGTCTTTCTGCCTGTTTTTATATGCTTGGTGATATGACACAGTTAAAATCCAGATTTTTTTTTCAGTCTTTCAGCATGATTAAGATTTTTGATCAATTTTAGTCAAAATAATAAACGATCATGTAGACATCAGAAATGCTATGTTGACAGTGGTCAAAGCTTGTGCTGAGTTGCTATTGTTACCTGAAGGTGGAGAAGCTTGCTCGCACCTTATTCCTGTGGAAGCTTGAGGTTCATGAGCAGAAGGAGAAGGTATATGAGATGAGACGATGGAATGAAGCATTGGTGACCAACATGCTTCCTGAACATGTTGCTCGACATTTCCTGGGCTCTAAGAAAAGAGATGAGGTA
Organism: Hippichthys cyanospilos; assembly: GCF_059441005.1. Taxonomy (NCBI): domain Eukaryota; kingdom Metazoa; phylum Chordata; class Actinopteri; order Syngnathiformes; family Syngnathidae; genus Hippichthys; species Hippichthys cyanospilos. The sequence goes on from NC_142371.1 coordinate 8,130,100, forward strand.
AGGGCCTTTTTATCAACCTAGTACTGGTCTCACATTCCCCCAGAATGGTTCTTCATTCTGCCAGCATACATCAATTCATATATAATGAAGTGGACCTTTATAAAAACTCTCTGGTGTTAATTTGTTGTGTGCCAGGAGTTGTACAGTCAGTCGTATGATGAGATCGGAGTCATGTTTGCATCCATCCCAAACTTCTCCGACTTCTATACAGAGGAGAGCATCAATAATGGAGGCATTGAATGCTTACGCTTCCTGAATGAGATCATTTCAGACTTTGACAGTGTAAGTAGATTCATGAAAAGTTTTAGTGTTAATCTGCTTAATAGGGAAAAACTGTTTAGGCCAAAATTATGCATACTCTCGCAAAAACAGGATTTAATATTAATTTGATTTGTTGACTAACTTTTAACCTTTAGAATGGCAGTTCCAATTTCCCCAAATGTATTTAATTAGATCAGGAATGTGCATAATCACTTGCTGAAGTCTTTTGACAATTTCTTGTGTCATGAAGTCAGTAGATGTTCAACACATAATATATTTTATCTAAGTGACATATACCAGGGTATAAATTAAGGATGCCCTGTAAATTTTACAATATTTGGTATTCTTAAAATGTGCCAATACTACACACCAATACCACACAACAGCGGGAAATCTACAGACTTTGAGTACTACTCTGAGTAAAAATTATTTGGTACCCATAGTCTGGAAATTATCCCTTTATAAATTTACAATCTTGTGGAGAGCAGTGTGTGGTGACCCACAATCTCTGCATTTTCCAAATGGATGTCTTTAATGTTCACTCATCATAATCTGAAGTCAGTTCCTTCACAAATGTTTGAATAATGCTTTCTCTACCAGTAATGAGACTTCAAAAAGGAAAAATACCGGTTCATGCTTTGGGTTTCAGGGTGTATTCAGTTCAATTATTGCAATTATACTGTTAGTGGTTCATGTAGAAGTGCATTATTAACTACATCAAGCTGTGTTTGAGGTAGATAATCATTTAACCTGTATCCATGACAGTTGCTGGATGAGCCTCAGTTTCGCTGTATCACAAAAATCAAGACCATCGGAAGCACCTACATGGCAGCATCAGGTGTTACTCCTGATGTCAACAATGGGTACACCTGCATGAAGGTCAGTATCGTCGCTTGGCTGTCTATCTGCCTGTGTAACCACTCAAATCACTGTAAAATGGATTTATACATATTTGAATGTTGGTCGGCAGAAAGAAGAGCAGTCTGACAAAGAGCGCTGGCAGCACCTGGCAGACCTGGCGGACTTTGCGCTAGCCATGAAGGTTACACTGATGAACATAAACTACCAGTCGTTCAATAACTTCATGCTACGAATCGGTACGTGTTTACAGTCTCGCTCCTGAGAAAAAAAAATAAAAACACACACACAGCTCATAGGTGATGGAACTTACTGACCAAGCTCGTGCCCTCAGCGCTGTAAAGTCATAATGGAAATTGCTATTTCCCAAATCGATTTGTGAAATTTCCTTTTTTTTGTTTTTAATTGTTTTGTTTTTTTTAGTGAATTAAACGATCTGACAGATAGCCCTTTGATAAGCCCCCAATGATGATTCAAGACTTGAATGGTATTCAAAGTACCACATATTAATTTTACAAATTCCACAAGAAATTATTGATATTGGTTAAAATATATTCTTAAACATTATTTCCACATCTCTGGCCTTCCGATTCAAGTGTAGTGTAGTGCTATGTAGAAAATAACATGAGGTATGATTCTAATTCGGGTCAGCTGTATTTTGTTGTTTCTAATTTCTCTTGCCTCTTTATCCTTTATGAACGTTGTCCATCAGGTCTGAATAAGGGAGGAGTTTTAGCAGGTGTGATTGGTGCACGCAAACCTCACTATGACATCTGGGGAAACACTGTGAATGTTGCCAGTCGTATGGAGTCCACAGGGGTGATGGGAAACATCCAGGTATGGAAACAGTTTTAACCATATTGTCAAAATAACTTATTATTTCATGTTACTGTTAGTTTTATAGAGAACAGCTTTGCACCTATGCTATAAAATGATCCACATTTTTAAAAAGCCTAATCTTTTCCAGGACAAATCTTTAAAAAAATGTATATTCAGAAGTTTATTTTGTTGTTGCAGACAAGTTTTCCAAACTTAAAATAATTAATTTTGTAAAGAAATGACCATGGTGTGAGTGTAATAATAATTTTCAAGTGTTAAATTATCAGGGATAATGGACCCTCCACCGAGTGTCAATTCATGCATCCATGTCTTCCATTAATCCATGATAATAGTACTCGAGCATCAACCTAATGGATATGAATATTTGGCAATAGAACGTCATATAAAGAATCAAGATTATACACAACCTCATATCAAAAATCAAATCAGGGTCTGTAAAAGGTATGGTGTAATAAAATGTCGAATGTATATGATCTTGTATTTGATAGTCACAAAGTGTAAAAAAAAAAAAGGGGGGAGGGTGTTTTCCCTTTTCTTTTATTTGTGTTTGTATTTGCTTTGATTATTATTGTTGGTTTGACTTTGGAACAGATAATGTTTTTGGTTCATCCGGAGTTTTATGTTCCTGCGTGCTCGTAACACGGTTTCTAACAATATGAGTGAAGTACACACAACGCAGCGGTCAGTGCATCAGAAGTGTGCCAAAAAAATGATTTGTAAAAGCATCGAGATTCTCATTTTCCACAAGTCAGAATCAATATAAAATGTCCCCAAATTGATTTTAATAGGTAAAAAAAAAAATATATATATATATATATATATATATATATATATATATATATATATATATATATATATATATATATATATATATATATATATATATATATATATATATATATATATATATATATATAACACCAAATCCATTCCGCTTTCATTTAACTTTACCGGACACACACTGCCAAGGAAGAGGCATCACGTCACACACCAATAATGTTAGTGTCAGGTTCATTTGTCAGACATTTGTAAGAAACTGTACACAAAAAAAAAAGACAAGGCAATCTTTCCAGCTCATGCATGAGGGGAGCGAAGAGGAACTGGCCAAGGACAATTCTACTGCGCTCTGCCAGCCTCTCCGACCCCTCTCTCTTTTATTTGATAGAGATCCCTAACTCCCGTCCCTCAAGGGGCAGGAAATAATGCAAGTCTGTGGCCGGAACCTTGTGTACTTGTCCTTTTATGTGTGAGCATGTGGGTGAGAAACTAATGCACGTATGATAAAATATTATACATAGCAAGAATTTCTGATAAAATATTATGCATAGCGAGACATCGATAAGAGTCACAGCTGCTGTAGCGCTCCAACTGGCAAGCTTGAGCGGCCTTCCTTTTGCTTGAGACAAAACAATACCAGGACAGCATACCTTTTCTTCTTTGCAAGCAGTTATATTTCTGTAGCAAAATTATAGTCACTATAATAATTATAATCCTAACCACAATCATTCACATAGCAAAGCATTTCTTCAATCCAAGCATTTATGTCTTGTAGCAAATGTATGCTCACTATATTTGCAATTATTCTAACAGTTAGAAAAAGAAAAACTTGAAAATATACTCACCAAATAATACATGAGTGTCATTGCAATAGCCATAGCACACTTTTAATTTTGAACTTGGCCTTTTCAGCGGTGGTTGGTACCAACTAGCTTGACTTCTCTCCCGGCTCCATTTTCATGGCCATCAAATCGGGTCTCTACCAACATCACCACATCACCACTAAGAGATCGTATTTAATCGCTGATTTTGGACTCTAAGAAACTACGAATCGATCACTCTGCAGTTGTATGAAGCGGTACAGATCTCCAGCATTAGTGCTACCCGCTGATGTGGTGCATTCAAAAATATGATGCACTAAACATTAATAACTGCAAAGGGCTTTCTGTTAATTCTATTAAAGCTGGCATATTTCAAGAAAAACGTTGATGCTACTAAAACGACTATGATATTTTACCGTATTTCCACAGTTACAAGTTGACCCCGCCTCCTTTTTTTTTTTTTTTTTTTTTTTTACTTAAATTTGGATGAACTTGACAAAAACGCGTACAGGTATATAACTCCACCCCTGACTTTAGTGGTTACACATACTATGGCTAAAACACATGGTGTGTGTTATTAAAATGGTGAAATTACGGTACTTTTAGACGCATTTCTTCATCGTATATTGAAGAACATACTGTTGCAGTTTTGGAGGGGAGGGGTTGGGGCAGAAAGTGCGAGGCAATGTACGTGCAGGTCGAAGTAAATGCTGAAAGTAATGTTGCAACAATAAAACGATTTGAAGTTCCGATGCTTTATTTTTTAACACAGTTGAATGTGAACTCATCTAAAAGTCCTCAAATTCATCATCACTATCCGACATGCCAAATAGCACACTTCTCCGTTTGTCATACTATCCTGCAAAGTAGACTGGAGTAGATCATAATGATTCTTTGCACACGTATAAACTGAAGCAGAAATCATTGTCAACCAAATCATTTTGAATCCAAAAGCAATCAAAATTGAGTCAGAAATTCCCACCCCGAGTGCATAGGTCTTGATGAAAACGTACTGCAGAGTGCTGTGGACCTTGGGGTGGGGCATAGGTTCACCTTTCAACTAAACAATTCTCCTCATCTCCCAGCCATGAGAAGAAAAGACGGTGAATGAGAGCGTGCCCCAGGCAGAGATTAGACTTGATGGAAAATTTCTTGAGGGATCTAAAATTGGCTGCGATCCAACTTCCCCATCCAGTCTGATGTAGATTGACAATATCTGTAAAGACAAATGGAAAGAACAAACCAGTAAAAAAGGCATATAGGTGTATAACATTATTGGGAAGGCGACTAGAAGTTGAAATTGCTGACTTAAAGAAAGGGAAATTGAAGGTTGTTTTTTTTTTTTTTTTTTAATGACTATGATATAAAACAAAGTAATCAATTTTGGGATAAAGTTTTGAATACCTTAATTGGGGAAACACTGAAGTGTGCAACTAGTATGTGGCGCTGTAGCTAAAGGTGGATAATTATTTCTGTTGTATTTATAATATAAGATGTATAGCATAATACTTTATTATTGTATTGTTTTGTGTGTGTTTCCCGCAGGTGGTGGAGGATTGCTACAACATTCTCAAAGAGTATGGCTTCCGCTTTGTGAGGAGGGGGCCGATCTTTGTGAAGGGAAAAGGGGAGCTGCTCACTTATTTTCTGAAAGGAAGGGACAAACAAGGTTCCTTTCTAAATGGCTCTTCTGTCACTTTACCACATCAAGTTGTGGACAGTTAAACCCAAAAGTACCATGAAAGGAAGAATAGCAAATGTATGCTCAATTCAGAGAGGTTGTGGAAAGAAGTCGTTTGCCTTGATACCATGAAATGCCCGCATACCCAAGACACTGCCTACAAATCTCTGTGAATCACATTTTTTTTTTGCGGCCTCCGCTGCGGACAAGGTTGACAGTTCCAATTAAATACTGCGGACATGCTTAAACAGACATCTGTGTCAACAAGCATCTCGTCACCGAAGATGTCTTCACCTCTACAGGAGCTAAATCCGTCTATTAACCCTTTACCGGGCACAGCTACTTTCGGCCGATAGTCTAAACAGGCAAAAACGGCCTTTACTAGACACACGTTTTTCTATTTCCAAGTCCTAAACAGGTAAGAATTTCCAGGATTTTAGAGAAATTTAGGGGTACATTAAGAATTTAAGCATTGGCTGTTGCGGACACTTTCCACCGTTTTGCATGTTTAGACTATTGGCCAAAAGCAGCCGCTGTGCCCAGTAAATGGTTAAGGCCATTCGAGAATTACTTTGTAATTCAGCGTGATGGGCAAATCGAACGTTTGCTATAGGAGGGATACTGCTCGATTGGAATTCTGGATATTTTTCGGTGTGAAGATGTACACATTATGTAATTATGTCCTAGTCATCTAAATATTTGGCTCTGCATTGATGGAATATACAGACAGCCGTGAATGGGAAATATTTTTTGACAAACAAACCACAGACTGAAATCACACTGTGACTTTAATGTGTTATTCTCCTTTAATATACAGCTATTTACACTTAGAATCCCCCAGAATTGACCTGACGTAAGCTGTCCTGGGGAACGTGGGCGTTCTTAGGATGTGTGTGATAGTGTGTGTCTGCACTGCTACATTCCCACAGTCAATGTATTGCTTCCTCATGCTCACGGCCGGGGAATAGGTTAGCTCAGCCAGTACTGTCCTCTCCTCCTCTTTCTGCTTAGGATCTCTAAATAACATTTACACTGCTGACCTGGGCCATCGACATTAAGAATGGGTAAACTGTACATGTATTTGGACAGAGACAAGAGTAAAGCCACGCAGCAGAGCTTTTTGTTTGACTCATTGGTAGATAGAAGTGCCTATCTTAGAATGTGATCATATTTTAGATGAAGGATTGCACTCTCCCATGTCTGCCATCATTGCCCATCAACTGCATTTTTAAAGGATAACTGCAGTTTGTTATGACAGTGTTTGCTTTTATTGTTCTAGCCATTTGATATTAATATAATGTATGCAATGGCAGAAATAAATGACCAAACTTTTAGCCCCCCCCCCAAAAAATCAAACTACAGAATTGTTATTACAAGTACTTGTTTTCCTCTTTACGAACAGCATTGCTGTGCAAGCTCAACTTGTTTGTAACAGCTAAGGCCTTCAGCTCCAACAATTTAAAAAGGTCCAGTTCAGAAGAATGCATTCAAGATTTATTGTTGATTTCCTCACTGAAAAGACTAGCACAACGTTTGTCAAATGTATGTTGAATATTGTTTGAGACACGGCATCCTAAAGTGCCTAAAATTTCAAAGAAAATAAACCAAATATAGTCAATATTAAGGAAACAGAGATAAAGGGTAGGGGATGAACAATCTGAGTTGCTAAAGTGGCTTTGGTTAAAGTATTTTTTTTCAAAATTATTAAGAAAATGAACTCATTACCAACGACAACAACAAAAATTGTATTTCAAAGCCGAACATCCCAGTTATCTTCACCATTTTCCCAAATTCAAGGTATTGGTCAGAATTTGACTTCATAAAGATGCACTCAGTCAAGTGGTTTAGATCATCAATGCTATTTTTTTCAGGATATGAATAACACTGGGGATGTAACAAACAAGAACCACACTATAATATAAATGCATTTCATTTAACACAATGGTAAAGAAATTGACATGGTCATTATTGAGAGGAGGGACAAAATAAGTCAATGGAAAGTGTTTCCATTTTTCTTTCTGTTATTTGGAGATCTGTCTGTGAATATGGATTTGCCAGCAACATGCTTAAATCTAAATAACTTAACAGGTGCAAATTGTTCCTTGCATTTGAATGCACTTTGTTTCCTTGTGGTTTTGACCAGTCTTGTTAAATGACTACAGTACTTCAGATCTTCAACTGCTGGCAAATAAACAAACGAGTGTTGGAAAGTATTTAAATGATACCAACAAGGGTACAATTTTGAGGTACCTCCACTTTGTATTTAAATCCATTTGTGCCATTGATCTACTTGAGATTCTCAACATAATTTTGACAGCTTTAGTTACTTCTCAGGTCAAAATTATACACAAAAACATGAATTGTAAACACAACATGTTTTTGTTTTAATGTTCTTCTTTGTGACCTCTTAAGAGAATGTGAATAGTTTGTGTCATGAATCATGAATTAAGATGTCCCATTAAAATGGCATTACCACTCATTTTTAAAAGTTTGATTTTGTGATTAAGAATTTCACACTAAATTGGGAACCCCTAAAGTTTGACAGCCACTTGAAATATAAAAGTGGCTTTCATGCAAACTACAGTGAGCTCTTTTTCTGAAGTAGTCTTTTTGGGAAGAGCTCAAGCGAGTACACATGATATTCAAATTAGCAATCCAGTTGTGTTTCTGCTTTTACTCCACTAAAGATTCTAAGAGCGTACTAAACTTCAAACCCCAAAAGTGCAGAACCATTTGACGTCACTTTGTCGACTTCTGGTCAAATTTGCAAGATAACCTGACCGTTTATGTGATCGATCAGCAGCATGCACATTGTTTGAAGGTGTTTGCAAAGGTGAGGACACCTGCATAAAGTTGCCGTTTTAGATGTATCAAGTGACAGCTGGGACAAGCAGGAGAATTAGTAGATATGACTTGAGTTTTGAGTCAATGTGTTCAGGAAACCTCTGCTGTAGAATGGGATCAAAGTGCAATAGTTTCTTGAAACCATAAAATGCTCTTTAAGACAAGATAAAGTCAATCCTTCCCCTTTAATTCATATTTTTATAATGTAATGTAATATTGTGCTCCATTTTAAAAAATATGGTGTTGTACGTAACAGTCAAAACTGTATTTATGGGTCAAATTAATTTACTGGAAACAACTAGGTATTTTTTTAACACATGAAAGTGCCACTTATCATGAAATGTTAATGATTTTAAAGCCAAAACATGTAGTATGTATTGTTTCCTTGTGTGGATTTTTAAAGAAACCGGGGAACAAGCACTTTAAATAATGTGTTGATTCCAAATGTTACTACCATGGCTCCTGCAAATGAACCAAAAGACTACAGAGACTTTCCTAAATGGTTCGAGTCATCAGTGCCCCAAGTTTCTTTGATTCTTGACTTGATGGTAATGAGCCCATTGCTGTTTGTCAACCCCCCCCCCCCCCCCCCCCAAAAAAAAAGATAGGCATCGACTGTATCACAGTTATGCCTTTTTGATCCTTAGAAGTTGTTTTCTTTTTAAATACCTGTACTTATAAGTCGATGTTTCATTGTTCATCTCAGTTGCCATAATAAAGTAAGTTTATTTTTTTTCCTAAATGGGAAGTTGTCATTTTTCAACGTCATTATTATGTCTTCATCAAACTGAAATCAAGTACTGTACCTAAATTGAATCAAATACTGTATAACAATTATTTGTTTCATAGCCACAAAATAAATTAGTCAATTGCTTAAAAAGTATGTGTTATCTATTGATTTCTTTTCATCGTCATAGTAGCACACAGATGTCAACTAGTGCACTTTTCCATCACTTGTAGCATTTTGACCTTATAGCATGCCAATGTTTTCCAGCTTCTGTGCTGAAATTTCATACTACAGTATATTGGAAAGCAATCTTAAAAAAAATAATTAGGAAGTACCAATGTTGGGTAAGTTACTTCAAAATTGTAATGCATCATTTATTACTTATTACTGTGACTTCAAAGTAATAAATTACATTACAATATTACTGTATTTCAAATGTAATGCATTACACTCTTATCGCATTACTTTTTTATTACTCTTACCACCACAACTGGAAATATGGATTATCCATTCTAAATATAGCTCATTACATTCATTACACATCCAGGGAAAGGTTGGCTTCAGCCTAAAACCAATAAAACCGATACAAATAATTTAATGTGTATTGTATTGTAAACCTGTACAGACAAAATGTAAAATATATATATTTTTGGTATTTGAGTCTCTTTATAACTGAGCTTCACAGCATATGGTGCATTGTTTATGCTGTAGGCAAAAACAGTGAATTTCACAATTCCAATGTTAATATTCAAATTCAAGATCAGTTGGCACTGTTAAGGTGTTTAAGGTACTGGCTAACATGAGTTTTGTATGCTTCGTCTTGATACACATTGACCAGAACTATTTATAGACTATTATTAATACCAATTTTACAGTGAAAATTAGCATTAGCTTACCTTGTCAATATTGCTAGTTGCAACAGCGATCTTGCTGACGGTTTCCAAACGCTGGAGAATCCACTGTGGGAAGCGTCAGCATATTGCCAAAAAAAAATCTTCTAACCTCTTGAAGTCGAAGTGTCACCCCTCAGCGAGAGAGCACAATCATCCGCGTGTTTGCTTTTCGCTAAGTTCATGTTACTATGGCCCCGCTCTTAATGGTTTGTCAAATTACTGTTCCTATTTCGCAAAGTGGGTAGCACCTAACGATTACATTTTTCTTGTCTTTATCTCTGACGAACTGAAAGTAATGGTTGTGTGTCCATCTTGTGTACGTATTGTCCATATTCAACCTGCTGTTTCATCTCAGCTGTAGATCAGCAAGTAAACATTTTGCCCCGGACTTTTCTCCTCCAATCTTGCAATGTTTTTGGTGAATTTGGAGGTGAAAAAAACACCACTTTCAAGCTATAAATGCATTGTAATGCATTTCTTTAGTCTCATTTGTAACGAGTAAAATAGTATTTTTTGTGTGTAATATACGTATTACATTACCGCGTTGCAGTAGAAAAGTAATGCATTACAATCTAATTACAGTAATTACATTACTTTGTAATGCATTACTCCAAACCCTGGTAAGTACAAATGTAATACAGTTGTGCGTTGCGCTGATTTCTTAGTAGTGAGGAAAAAGAGTGAATTCGTACATTAAACTTAACGGAGGGAACTGTAAATTTTCTTTACTGTTATATGTTCAATGCAGCCCCACAGGTCTAACACAGCATTCTTCAATACTGTGTTTGCATAATCTGAATTAAACAGGAAAATCCACCTGCTTGTTCATTGGCTGATTATGAAAGCACAGATGCTCAGGTCACAGATAACAATCAAAGCTCAGCTTGTGAAAATTCCTGCTTGTGAGTCGCTTGGTTATGGTCGACTACCTCAAATGAAAAAGTATGAGTGTGTGCTGCTCAATACATTACCCTTCAAAATGAGTGTCCTGTTACCCACAGTGATCACAAGTTTGCTTAAACTGTCATTAATTTAATTTTGAACGTCATTTTGCTACAATGTGAAGTGGTCACTGCCCAGTGTACTCAACACAGAGTCCATTAATGTAATCACTGGCAACAGAAGTGCATACCATAACTTCTCAAGAACAAGCAGTTTAATATTATGCGCCCCCATAAATTCACCCCTCGAAAGATTTTTTTTTTTTGTATTATGGTCATCGTGCGACTGTCACATGACAACTCAAAAACACATTTGCTGTGATGAGGAGGAATTACCTAAACCCTGTGATGCAATCTTCACAACAAATGGCAAAATTTCCACCACCTTCAGATGGGGTTTGCTGCTTAATTTAGATTCCACAAACGCATTATTAATCAGAACGTTATTGTAAAGATTTTTTTTATTTGATTCCATAGTAGCAGGAGTACCTGAAACTCAACTTGAATTCGGCATCGGTGACCTTACGTCGCACATGGACAGCTTGTTCTATGCTTGGGGCTCCCCTTGAACTGTCCTTTAGTTGCACATGCGCTCAGGTTGATGCTGTCATTGGCGGCGGTGCAGATAACAAATAAGTGGGGGCATCGGGCACTCGTGCGCCCCTAGCGGTGACGCCGCGCGTCCAAAAGACATGAAGGAATTTCCGCTGACGTCACTGCGTAAGTCCATAACAGGGCTGCAGCTGTCTGGGAGCAACAATAACAAGCTTTAATAACCAGTAACTTCAACGCACCCGAAGCGCTGTGTGACAGCGCCAAATATTACGACATTCCGCAGAATGTGGCGCTCGGAATAATTGTCGCCTTCGTCTCTTCGTCCTCCGAGTCGCATTGTTCGTTTTTGTTTTATTTTTATTTTGTCGCAGCAACCGCGGCGAATCAAGCAGCAGACTCGGCCGCGGGGGAACAAGACAGTTTGGGGCTGCATCTGGGTCAGTGGGCCTGTCGGTGCCTTTGCCGGTGTTTGCTTTACCCCGCGTTGTCCCACCACGTCGGTCCTCCTTTTTTTTGGCGTATACTCGGCGTACAAACTGTGCTAACATGCAGGCTAACGGGGCAGCGCAGGAGCGAGACCCTGAACTGTCCTGTCGAAACGGAACCCAGAACGGCGAGTCGTCAGCCCCTGGGGCAGCTCACTCAAATGGACTTGTGTCAGCCAGCAACAATGGAAACCCAGTCAGTAACAACAACAACAACGGTGTGTCAGCCCAGCCCGTGTCTAACAACATCAACAACAGCTCGAGCGACATCAACTGTGGCGTCAAGAAGAAGAAGCGCTTGTCTCAATCGGAGGAAGACGTCATCAGACTCATCGGGCAACATTTGCACGATTTGGGTCTGAAGTAAGTGAACGGGAGAGGACTTCATCTTGTGTCCATCATCCTTACGGGACACACTCGTGATGACCGTCATAAACCTATTTTTCGAACTAATTTGCGGAGAAAATACAGAACAGTTTTGTTTTCTATGACGACCGAAGCGCTCACTAACGTCAGATTGTGCATGATTGCGCCGTCACCGACAATTCTGAATAGTACCACTAGTGCGTCTTCAAAATGCATTTTGCAACCGTGTTGGCTTTTTGTTACATTATTAGCGTCAAAAAAAGTCGGGGCGAAGGCCACGCAGTAAAAACTGTAACCGTTTGCGCTCTGGCATTGACTTGTAAAGAGCAAACGCTGTACCCCAGATTTGAAACTCGAGGCCCCGGAGCCAGATCTGGCCCGCCACATCATTTTGTTTGGCCCGCAAAAGCAACTTGTATGCATCAATAATATGTCTGATGCTATAATATTAACATCAAAAATTGTCCCCACTTTTTAAGATACTGAAATACAGCCAGGATTGATTTGTTTTTATTTGCCTTTTTTTTTTTTACCAAAATTTGACTGGCCTCTGATTTAGATTTTTTTTTCTATTTGTTGCGAACTGTATATCTACTGCAATATAGGATTAGGGTTACCATACATTTGTTTAAATTCATAGTGATAATGGCCTCCTGAAAGAAACCATAATTAACTACAATCGTGGCATGCGATTTTACAACCCTCCCGTACAGTATCATCAGAACAGTTACTTTAAAGCATTTGCCCAGTCCAAATGTGTGATAGCCAAAGAGAACCGATTTGATATTACTCTATTCAGTATTTGCAAAGGACAATGATACTTATGAATACAATGGAACTGGTATGGTCATGGTCGTACGGAGGTTGCATGCACTATGAATAGGCCTAAAGATTTTTGTCAGTGAAATGCAGGACAAACATGGTGCTTAAATGGTATTAAAATTCTGAGTGAGTATTTCCATGACAATATGCACAAAATTAGTTCTTGCACATAATGATGGTATGCTGTATCAGTTTAGTGTTCTTCATTAATTGTAATTTATTCAGTAGAATCCTTTACACTGTATATGGGGATATTTTTGTTGTTTGTTACAAACAATGTATTGGGTTGGGATAGTGGCTCACTTTTGAAAAAAGGTATCTAGTGGTTTTACTTTGATAGAGCCACATCTTTCCGAATCGATTATAATCTCATTTGTTTCGAAATAATTTCTCAGAAACTCACGAGACACCACCGTGACTACACCAACACTGACAGAAAAATGCACAAAAAGTCATTACTCTTCTCAGTATTTTCTCATGTTGTAGAATCCACTCCTCAAAACACAAAGTCACATGTTTCCAAGTAGTAGAGTGCGTGTACTCTCAGGTCAATGATGTGAATTGATTTTCTGCTCTGTGACGTCTATTGTTTACAGTCAGACGGTAGACCTCCTGATGCAAGAATCTGGGTGCAGGCTTGAGCATCCATCCGCAACAAAGTTTCGCAATCATGTCATGGAAGGAGAGTGGGACAAGGTTGAACCTAATTGTTTACTGTGCTAGTTTTTTTCCCCATATGAGTACATCTAAAAAGTACTTGATATTGTCATTTGAAATTAATAAATAAATTTGCTTAATCTTGCTATCGTGTAGGCAGAGAGTGACCTAAATGAGCTGAAGGCACTGATGCATTCTCCTACTGCTATAGTGGTGAGTACACATAATAACTAAGTTTCTTCTTTTAAATATTAATGCAGATTGAGTATGTATATTGTTTGAACTCCATAATAGGTCGATGAGAGACAATTGTCTGTTTGAGCATCATGCCCCCACTAATTATATTTCTCTGGGCTTCCCACATTCCAAAAACATGCATTTTAGCTTAAGCTAAGTCTCTAACGTTTAAAGTGTCCGTGCGTGAGATTGTGAGTGTTTGGTTGTTTTTTTTTTCATCGACTGTATACAGTATGAGTCTAGCAATTGACTGGCAACCAGTTCAACTTGCAATTTGCCCAAGTTCAAAGGCGGAAATGCATGGAAAGCTGGTTCGAAGGTCTTACATGAACACAAAGTAACTGTACATTTTGTGAGTTGGGCTTTCATGGCCTTCAGTGAGTCACAGAATACATATTATGAACAGACTTCCATTTGGAAACAAGTCCAAGCCTTATATGCCCATATTCTTTCTTTTAACACACATATACAAACATCCTCTTATAGTTGTGATTTTAACACGATGCCCCTCAACCTCCCGAAGTCCTTTTCTCCTTATCTCTGCCTTGTGCAGCATCAAGTTTGTTGCAGCATTGTATTATAATTTAGTATGGAGGGTTTCATTGTCACTGATGATCATTGATAGATTGCTTGGGTACTGCGCAAAACAAATCATGTGAGAGTCACATTGCCTTTTTTGTCTTTGTTATCACAACTCCTAACTGCACAGCGCATGAAGTTCCTCTTGCTGCAGCAAAAGTATTTGGAGTATCTCGAGGACGGGAAAGTATTGGAGGCTCTGCAGGTTCTCAGGGCCGAACTCACTCCTCTCAAGTACAACACAGAGCGCATCCACATTTTGAGCGGGTCAGTGATTCTTGTTATCCCATATTTTGGGTCCAAAAGTGCATGCATTTTTTTTCTTTTTTCAAAAGATCCAAAATTTGTACAATGCTGTTGTTGGGGTTTGCTGTGTGATTTTTTTTTGGCCACTCTATTTTATCAAAGCCATTTAGTACTGATTTGACTTGTCTATCCCGATACATATTGATACAGAATTCTTGGCCAGACCTATTTTGTTTGCATTTTTTTTCAGCAGTATATACAGCTCACTGTCTTTTTAACGTCGGATGAAAAAAAAAAGTCGAGCGTGTGCT